>NC_056728.1:1442474366-1442531866 GCF_019279795.1 Protopterus annectens | reverse complement strand
TAACACCAAACGCAACCTTCTAAGTTTTGATATCTGTCCTTATGTCCCTATGAGGTAATACTAGTACTTTGTGGCTGTCATATTATCAACTGGAATCTTTATCCCAGTTACATACAACAAATATGTCGCTTTAAAATATAACATAGTCTGCCATCACAAACATGTAGGAATTCCCTGTGTCCTTTTCGGGGGACAGTGATAGGACACTGATACTCATAGGGGATCTAGATGTGAGAGATGGAGAGGTGGCAACAGTATATAGATCAGTCTGGGATACATCCTGTCCATAGGTCCATATGTCTTAAACAATGTAGAGTGGTACATCAACGTCTTGCCATATCTTTTGCACAGGTATTTGAGGTTTTCATTGCACTTAGCAGTACCGTGAGGAATATATGTGTTCATTCTGTGTGTAGTATGTTAAACATATTGCTGCTGTAGCAAGGGGGTGCAGTTGTCGCATAGGTTCATTATACACATGGATGTTTCTCTCCCTGCCTTTACAATTGCTATAAACTTGGGTTAAGATACAGCTGATAAGATATGCTTGATATCAGTTAGGAGCAGGTGCCTGACATTGTCAGCCTGGTTATAGCAAAGCCAGATAGCACAGTGCCAATATCAGCAATGATTACAATGGTAGGCATAGTACCACCCAATATTTAGTGACTTACCTAAGATGGCTGGGATCAAGACCCATGCTTCCTCACTGTCTGTGAAGGAATAGGTCATCTATGACATATCATCAGAGAATACACAGTTCTCCACTACACGTGTGTCAGCAGTGCACAGCACCACCATCACACAGCATGCACAAACCAAAAGGGAGAGGTGTGTTGCAAGACATTAGTACCATGACTACCACTCAGCCAATAACAGCTCTCACATCGTCCATGGCTATCAACACATCTAGACATTACTATCTCCATGTATGTGGCCCATACTTCTCTATGAGTACACCCCAAAAGGCTGACTTTTTAAGGGCATAGACTGACACATTATCACTACCACCTACATGATATGAGCCTGCAGCTGCATAATGGAGTCAGCCTTGTGTACATTGTCTTGGTGCTGGTGTAACACATCGTATGGAGAGGCAGTCATAACCATGCAGTTTCACACTATCCATGCCAACCAAAGTAGGTGCAGGTGCCATTCCATGATAGAGATGCCCATATGACCATGGCCATCCACAGTCTATGTCTCATCTACATATGCCTAGATGATAATTGTCATGTCCACAACCCCACAGTGCATGATCACCTATGTGCCTCTACCTCAATAATGTGCTGCCACTAATACCATCCCATAACCTGTACCACCTCAAGAAGCTCCAGCGCTTTACTGCACAGTAAACTCATCTCACGCATGACTCCAAACTGTCTCCCTGAATAACATTTCTACCTCCCCAAGTCCTTGTCTCCTTCCATAATGGTTCATCCCACATTTGCAAATGATAACAACTTTGGATTACCAATCCATCTATCTGGCTCACGGCATGGCCAGACATTGCACTGCATTACATCACCTAGGTGTAATACTGCAGACATCATTTTTATTATTTGCTGTTTCTATTCTGGTCCATAGCTGTAGACTACCTGGTGCTTCTTTGCCAGTACCATAGTGTATTTCAACTGCTACAGCTTTGATTTAGGTTGCCTGGCAACTGGGTCTTTCAATGGCTCTTCACCTGGACTTCCACCACTGCTGGCTCTGCTCTTTGTAGCACTCTAACTGTGAAACTATCCTGCAGCTGTTTGCATACTGTCATGTCATGAAGACTAGCAAAGTTGGAAGATATTTTTCTGAATGCCTCTGGACCACACTGCAGTGTACCTCCAGAGGTATACAGAGAATGCAAGTGGGCCTTCAGTACTTCACATACACCTTCAGTGATGTTGCTGGGTTGTGCAAGCACAGTATTTCATCAGTATCATAAGCAATGGCTCCATGGCATATCATGCATCATCTGCAAGACATGGCATTAGGCACCTATATGACTGGACTATAGCCTACACACTTACTGGGTTCTTTGTACAACCTGGTAGTGGGGATGAGTGCATGCACCAATTATGTGTTCCTGTGGGAAATCACACTGTTCAAATCACTGGTATATCAAAATGTGGTGGATGTGGGTAACTTGAGAACTGTCTCGATGACCCACTAGAACATTGCACATCACCCGGCAATTGATGAAGTGAAAGTCTCTCTGGCTGACATAATGGGTACCATGTGGACCAGATAGCACCTTGGTGGCAATATGGGTGCAGATAAGTTCCCACAAAACCTCACAGAAATAGGCTATTTCATAAAATACCTGCATTGTGGTGTTTTTCTCCTTTGAGATCTGTGGAAATCATAAATCTGCCAAAGCAGCTCCTCCAAATCCTGTAGTATTAAAGCAAGGCAATAGTGCAGGGTACCTGTGAAAGTGCTACTGTATTCCAGAATACAACGGAAAAGTCCTAATATGAAGGATATTTAATGCCACATAGACCATAGTGTCTATAGGGAAAGGTATTCTATGCTTAACACATGACTCTATCTCAGGCTGGCACACATCCACATGCTCCCATATAGTGTCTCTGTCCAAATAGTAGCATTCAGATATGCCTCTATCATTTAGATGATAGTAGGTCAGCCAGAGGTGGACCCATCTGTAACACAGAGTACAACAACACACACCTTTGTGGACAATGTCTGCAAAAACAATTATCAACCTGTGCTGTTCAGTTCCTAGTTTATTTACATGGTCTGTCTGTCTATCTGTCTGCTCACTAATAAATGACTGTGCAAATTTGCTATTCATCATGTCTCACTGTGCAAGTTTTATACATTTCTATATCATTCCACTATGTTGCTTATCCTTATTTACATGTGCATCTGGTCTCATTTCCGTAATGCTGCCCATTTACAAGGCATTATCTGATCATTTGTATGTGATATGACTACTTTATTTCCCATGGTAGTACAGTTATGCTATGTGTGTTTGTGAATCATTCCCACCCTGTGGTTTGCCACTCATCACACTACTGTGTTTAATGCAGTGTATTAATTATTTCTGAATCCTGTCCTGAGTGGCTGCAGTATTTTATTGCCCCCGTCATACAAATACGAACACATATTCTCAAGGAAACTATTCACAGTATTCCTTCTGCACTAGAAATCACTGACTTATTTGATTCATTTAAAGTATAATTCATGTGGAAGAAGAACATGGGCCCTTAACACCTTTGCAGGCTATTTATTACAAAATAAAGTACACAGCCTAATATATTATGTAAACCTTCCATTAAAAGGAAGGGCAAAATAAGGTTTTAGAACATGTTCTGCATCTCACTGTTCATTTGTGTGTGTTAGATAAGTAGACCACATCAATGGACAGAAGCTTCACCTTTTTGATTATTAGCTCTGTCTGCAGAACTTAGGCTTGCTCCTTGCTCCACACCTGTGCCCATCATATTGTTAACCTACATCAGTCTTGTGAAATAAACACATTTGTCTCTGAAACATGTACAGGTTTAGCTCTTTGCAAGGTAAACTTAGATGGAGCTGTATCACATACCTGCAATCCATCAAAAAATGCAAAAGTATCTGCTAAATTCCCCATGTAGCGAGGAATCACGTCAGTAAAGTAATTAGACAATAGACTAGTGCAGATCCAGTGCTGTGCCAATATTAGCTTTTCATACTTTGCAAAAAAGGTCAATACATACCTTTCGATTTCTTTGCATGGGAAAACTAAACAAAGTCTAAAATAATGGATGAATAAAGGCTCAAAATAAGGACAGAGTGTAATTACTACTCCTATAAAGTTAGAAAGTTATTAGAGTGATAGGTATTGCATTGGCATGCATTTTCTCAATAATATAAACTCTGAATTTCAAATGTCTCATTTATTGACTTTAGTTCTCAATGATCTGCCAGATAATCACAAATTTAATTTTATAATGAACAGGCCAAAAATATGAGGCAAAATCTGGAAATTCTGTGAAAATATGGAAAGCTGAAATATATGGGTTAATATGTAATTTGATGAGTGCGGTCTGTTGAACTATGCCAAAAAAAAGAAAAAACGTACTCAAATAAAACCACCACTAATGTTTCCATCCAAGTCAAGCCTTCTTGTCTCAAATGCTAAAAAATATTTTTCTGCAATACTAGCCAAAAAAGAGATAACAGTGCCTGGTGTCATTTATAAAATGAAGTTTCTATTTGGCAGAGGCATTATTAATAATAATTAACAGCAAAAGTATGTATCTCATTGTTATCAAATGATTATCCAAGTGGCTATTCTTGAACAAATATTAATTTTTTATTACTCTTTGCTCCTGCTGCTTGTCAGCAATCAGCTGCCTCCTGGACATTTGTTTCACATCACTGTGGCAATGTTTGAATGAGAGAGACTGTCTCCGAGACAGTATTTAGGGATAATTTGAGTGTTTTTCTTCTGTTAGCCCTAACATCACCACATATGCCCAGTTTGTAGGATAGAAAAGGATTTACAAGAAGCTGTACATACAGGCATCCTTCACTTCTGCAAGGGATGCTGCAAGCAGTCCTGCCCCTAAACATGGGAAGTGGTTTCTCTGGTCTCCCTAGAAATGATTACTCTTACCAGTGTGCTCCTCAAGTACCCATTACCCTCCCCATCTCATGGGTGATGTAAGTAGGCCATATCCCTTCATTCCTGTCTCTCCCAGCATCCCACTGTTTGGGCTACTAACAGAACCCTGATCATCTGGTATGTAGTGAGGGATTTATCTCGGTGTGCCCTAGAGACAGACCGAGTAAATACAAATTTGGTCAAAAATCTTTATAAATCCTCATTAACAGTATCACTGATGTGTTATACTGCAGAGATCTAACAAGGTTCCCAGATTGGTTTATAGTTCTATTCATTTTAATAAAAGCAGCATTCCTAAATTAAAGTAGAATGCAAGCAATATGTATATTGGCACATTTATTGGTCAACATGTTTGAAAAGTTGCTCTGTTTCTGAATGGCACCTCAATTTTATATGATAAGAAGAATCCAAGAAATTTAGAGCACAACAAAAACTTGCACTATTTTTTTTTCTTGGCTAGATCTAATTAGCACAGAAAAATCACTAAGGCTTCAGATAGTGTTACTGAAATGGTGAGACAAATACAAAATGATGAGGCCATGCCAATTGTATTGAAATGTGCTGTGCATGCAAAAAGTCCTTTTAATCTAGTAAGTAGTGGAAATATGCACTTCAAAGTACCAGTCATAATATGGTCCCCATATGCTCATAAAATTGATGGCCATGATATCTTCATGCCAAAGTACAGGATATTTGCACAGATAATATAGAGATTGTCACTCTTCATTGCTCTAAGAAATCAGTAGATATTTCTGCAGTATGAAGATGAATACAAAGAAGACAAAGGCTCTATGTTTTCATATTTTTAGGAATTCTAGGGCAGACTGGAAAAAGCAGATATGAAGACCAACACTGTCATCAAGCCTGCAGTCTTCCCATCTAGAAAGAGGGTTCGGAATGCAGGTCCACTAACCCATAAGGAAATTAATGTGACTTCTTAACAAAAAACAATAAAGTGAGAAATCCCCCAATGTTTCTGGGAGATGGATCACAATAAATATAACATTGCATGTATGTGGACTGAGATTCCTCCTGACTTTTGACTTCTGCAGTAGAGCACCATGGGTATATAGAAATAATACAGGAAGAGGTCTGGCTTCAAATCAGATACTACCTGCAGTGCTGATACCCACATACAGGTGGAGCTACTGCTATGCCCCATCCCATCCACTTGAATGGGATTTTCCAACTAATCAGCCATGCACATTGGAAAGCCCAACTCATGTACAGTCCTGACTTCAGTTATCTTAGAGATCCTGACTACCCTTTGGAAATGGCATACAACTTTGCCAGTAACCATTAGCTTATGCTGAATGGGAACTGGTGGATTCAAACCTTTTACACACAGGAATGAAGTAACTGCTTGATACGCTGTGTTTCTCCATGCTCAAGTCATCCTGGAATCCATCCCTAAGAAAATAAGTTAACTTCAATCAGTAGAAAAATAGGTACATGTGCGAGAACGAGGAATCAGTCCAAAATTCTTTCTTGTTTCAAATTCAAGGAGCAAAATCAAGTAAAATTGAATCAAGTTTGTTTATTCATATAAAACGAGTACAAAGAATACAAGGATAAGCGCTTTCGCTAAGGTTAGCTTCATCAGATCCTACAACCCTCTGAATAAAACAACTCCTTATATAGTCTGTCTTAATTCATTTAACGTACTAATTAAAATCAATTAAGCATGTTGCAATTAAATAATTTATCATTACTTTGTGGACGCATAAATGCATTTAAAACTATAGACATATGATGAATTTAAAACATTATAATATATACAATACAGTTTATGAAAGCATTTTTACATAAAAACAATTTAATATATATATATATATATATATATATAAGAACAGACTATTAATGTATACTCTAAGATTCCTGATCTGCTTATGAAATATAGTAAAATAAAATATTTTATATTATATTTATTATATGTATGATCTAGAAATCTGTGTAATGGATATGAATATGAAATATAAATGTAGCTATATAAATATAAATGTGAATATGAGTATAATATTAATTTTGTGTATGATATAGAGAATGATATGTGTGATATAACACTAAAATATAAATAAATGAATAAAATAAATAAATAAATATGAATATAAATAGAATGTATGCATTATAAATATTAATAAATATATACATATGGATGTCTATAAAGTGTGTGTATATGTATATTGTATGTTTATTATATATTATATATTATATTCCATATACCATATGTTACATACAATACACAATACATAATTTGGAAATTGATATGTGTTATTAATGTAAATATGAAATATAAATGTATGTATGAATGAATGAATATTAATATTAATGAATGTATATATGCATTAATATCTGAAAGATATATGTATGTTATATTATATTTATGTTATATATTGACTAAAGTTGATATATGTAATAAGTGTGTTCTAAATGAATAAAATATATTTGGACTGGTAAAATAAGATGTATGTATATGTATATATGAATAGTATCAGTTTGAAGCAAAAAATGATGAGTAAATGTGTGAAAAAATTGAAAATATGTGTATATGTACAAGGGATAGTATGGAAAGATGTGCTGTTTGTTTAATATGTCTACGTTGTCTGAGATGTGGTTTAATTGATATTATGTGTATATGTGCAAGGGATTGTATGGAAAGATGTGCTGTTTATTTAATATGTCTACGTTGTCTGAGATGTGGTTTAATTGAGGCTCTTTCATTTAGGCCATGACCTTTGTCAGCCCTGAGTAAAATGATCCAGCCGCTTTCTCTGCTTTCTGTATAACACCTTATGTTTCCTCCTCTTTTATTTGGTACAATCACTTCCAGCACCTTAAATGTAAACTTATGGGAATCTCCTGATTGTGATATATGTTTCGCTAGTGCGTTATTTAAATTTTTCTTTCTGATGTTATAACAATGTTCTCTCATTCTATCTCATAGGCAACGGTTGGTTTTGCCTACATAGAATGAGGAACAGATTGTACACACTGCCAAATATACAACATGACAGGTCATACAATTAGCATCAGCAGTGAAATGAAACTCTTTATCTAGGTCTGGATGTGTAAAAGTTGGATTGGTGTCAATCAGTGAGCAAAAATTGCAGTGTCCACATGGTATAGTAGAACCTTCTGATAGAGCATCTTTCCTAGACATGTTATAACATAATAATCTTTTGAGATTCATTTTATTTCTATATATAAATAGTGGCTACTCCCCTACTATTTTCTTGATATCATTATCAGTTAATAAAATATTCCAGTGCTTATTGATAATGTATCTAATCTCAGTATTGTCTCTAGTAAAATAAGTTGAAAATTTAACTTTGTGTGAGATGATGTTGTTACTGATGGTATTATCTGCAATAACAGGTCCAAAGTAACGGACACCTTTTGTTTCACGTATGCTAGGTGTTATGCCTAGGTGTTCATCTATCTCAGGGGACTTATAACCTCTTTCTAGCAATTTCGTTTTTAGGTCATTTAAATCTCTTTCTAAACCTATTTCATCTGGATTCATTCTAGACATTCGTAATGCTTGTCCCTTCATTATATTTTTAAAAACATATATTGGATGCATGCTGGTTCTGAATAATAACATGTTCCGATGACAATTTTTTCTAAAAATCCCAGTATTTATGATCCCACATGGTAGTTTCTCTACAAAGAGATCTAGAAATTCAATCTTACTTTCATTCCAATGTACTGTAAATTTTAAACATTCATTTAAGTTATTAATGACCATAATAAAATTTTCTAAATCATTTACAGTGCCACTCCACAAAATGAATAAATCGTCTACAAAACGTCTATAGAATCTAACATTTGATTTAAATAGTGGCTCCTGGAATAGTGCTGTTTCCTCCCAGTGAGCCAAAAACATGTTGGCGTAGCTATTGGCACATGGGGTGCCCATAGCCACGCCATCACATTGTCGGTAGATATCATTATCAAAAATGAATACATTGTTTTCTAAGACCAATTCTAAAAAATGTGTTATAAGGTCAATTAGAATATCAGAATATCCACTGTGGCTCTTAAGATAAGATGTAACAAACTCTAATCCTAAATCATTAGGAATTACTGTAAAGAGTGACTGAACATCTAATGTTACCAGCAGTAAATCATCAGTGGAGTCACAGTCTTTCAAATTGTCATATAAATCCATTAAAAAGTGTTTGGAATCCCGTAATACAAAAGAATTAGTATCTAATATACACCTTAGATGCTTTTCAATAAATACTGAAATGTGTTCTGTCACCCATCCCTTTCCGGAGACTATAGGTCTCATTGGTGGATCAGTGTGATTCTTATGAATTTTTGGTAAACCTTGCATGGTAGGGATGGTGGGTGCTTGTATATATAAATATTCATAAAGATCTTTGTTGATCAAGCCACATCTAAAAACATCTAATAGTATATTGTACACATAAATGCACATTCTGTTAACAGAATCCATGTCTTCAGTAACATAAAATTTGTCATCAAGCATGGCAGTCATTTTCTGTTTATAGTGTTCTATGTCCAAAACCACTATTCCAGAACCTTTGTCTGCTGGTCTAATTATAATATTTGAATCATTCTTTAATTTATTTAAGCTGAGCCTTTCATTAAAAGTTAAATTATCAAATCTTCTTTTATTTGTTAATTCATATTCCTTTCTATTATAAAATTTATATAGTTCTTCTTCAGTGACCTTCAAATAGGCTTCAACCAAAGGATGGTTACATGGTACAAAGTCACTTAAATTTTTGAAAATGAAAGGTTTAGTGTTATTATTATTGTTTGAAGTATTTGTAGTATGTATATTAACATCATCTTTTGATTCAAACATATATTTCAACATAATGTTATGGCAGAACACTTTAAGGTCTGTGACTGTGTCAATAATTCCACTATTAGTATGTGGTATAAAATTTAGGCCTTTATTTAAAAGTTTAATATCATCCTCTGTTAGTTCTATACTAGCCAGATTAATAATTAATCCTGGTGGTTGCTGTTCCACATTTTTTTCAAGGTGGTGTGATGTAAGGCTTCCCCTGATATTTTCCTCTTTTGTCTCCCCCAGCTCATTGAACGGGACCTTCTTATGCCCCTGTCTGTACGTATGGCTAAAGGGAAAGACAAATTAGTTTCTATTCTTGTATTATTAGCATTACTTCTTATTTTTGGCTTCACTACAGGTGTTATTTCAACATTACTATTTGTGCTATTATTAGTAACGTTGACTTTCAGATATAAATTATGATTATTAGTAATACTTGAATGTGTTATGTGTATTACATCTGAGGAATCATTACAAACATTTTCTATATTATGGTCAAGCATTGTATTACTAAGTGTTGTATTACTATTATTATCTGAGATAGCTGTTATAGGGCTAACTGATTCATGCATTTCGACAACGTCAATTTTACTTTTTAAAACATGTTCAGCAGTAGTAAAGGCTTTCCTATTAAAAGTGTTGTTAACATTGGTATCATCGTGACTTATAGAATGCAATGAGATGTTGCTTCTATTACCTCTAGTTCTATCTCTACTGATGGGGTCTTGCACAGTCTCTTTAACATTATCTACATTCATATTAATATTGGCAGTTACCTCTTCATTGGTATGTCTAGAAGTTTGCCCATTTCTTATAATAGTGTTGCTGTTAAAATTATTTCTGGGCCAAGTAAAGACATTACCTGTTCTGAAATCTTTAAAGTCTCTAGATACTTTAGATTTCTTTTGTTGGAATAATTTCTGTTCATTAGCTGATACACAATCCAAAATGTTATCAAATAATACATTTACAATATTTTCAGGAAAGTCATTAAAAAGTTCTCTGTTTAGAATTGATACTGTCTGTTAGCGTTTTCTCTTCAGGGAAGAAAAAGTCAATTAAAAGTTTCAGATACTTACGGCTCGTATCTATGTTGATACGTTGCCATAATGCGAGTAATTCAGTGTATTCCTGTCCCTGGCTTGGCATTGAAAAAACCCTTAGTCCTCGAGGTATAATGTTATTCTCCAGACAAAACTCAAAATGCATCCGTTGAGTTTGTAGGCATTTCAGTTTATAAAAATCCTTCTCTATGTTCCCAAGTAACTGGTTCAGTTTTACCATATCGACCGTCGCCATTTCCCCATCATTCGTTGCACTTTCATCATCCAGGAACCAGGATGGAGTTAGAGTTCCATTTAAATATTTTCAAAATCTGAGTTCAATAGCGTCCTTGCCCCGGTGTTCACTTCTGGGCATGTATGCTAGTTCAATATCCGTCATGGTATGCTGGAGAGATAGATGCAGTAAAGTTACGGAAATACCTTGTTCTTCGTAATAGCCTAGTAGTTATTAGAAATAAATGTAGTGACTTGGCTATATAGCGAATCAACGCACTAGTACCAATGGTATAAATAAATCAGTAGAAAAATAGGTACATGTGCGAGAACGAGGAATCAGTCCAAAATTCTTTCTTGTTTCAAATTCAAGTAGCGAAATCAAGTAAAATTGAATCAAGATTGTTTATTCATATAAAACGAGTACAAAGAATACAAGGATAAGCGCTTTTGCTAAGGTTAGCTTCATCAGATCCTACAACCCTCTGAATAAAACAACTCCTTATATAGTCTGTCTTAATTCATTTAACGTACTAATTAAAATCAATTAAGCATGTTGCAATTAAATAATTTATCATTACTTTGTGGACGCATAAATGCATTTAAAACTATAGACATATGATAACTTTAAAACATTATAATATATACAATACAGTTTATGAAAGCATTTTTACATAAAAACAATTTAATATATATATATATATATATATATATATATATATATATATATATATATAAGAACAGACTATTAATGTATACTCTAAGATTCCTGATCTGCTTATGAAATAAAGTAAAATAAAATATTTTATATTATATTTATTATATGTATGATCTAGAAATCTGTGTAATGGGACAAGGATGCTATTGAACTCAGATTTCGGAAATATTACTCGCATTATGGCAACGTATCAACATAGATACCATTACTACTGCTGAACATGTTTTAAAAAGTGCAATTAACGTTGCTGAAATGCATGAATCAGTTAGCCCTATAACAGCTATCTCAGATAGTAATAGTAATACAACGCTTAGTAATACAATGCTTGACCATAATATAGAAAATATTTGTAGTGATTCCTCAGATGTAATACACATAACACATTCAAGTATTACTAATAATCATAATGTATATCCGAAAGTCAACGTTACTAATAACAGCACAAATAGTAATGTTGAAATAACACCTGTAGTGAAGCCAAAAATAAGAAGTAATGCTAATAATACAAGAATAGAAACTAATTTGTCTTTCCCTTTAGCCATACGTACAGACAGGGGCATAAGAAGGTCCCGTTCAATGAGCCGGGGGAGACAAAAGAGGAAAATATCAGGGGAAACCTTACATCACACCACCTTGAAAAAAATGTGGAACAGCAACCACCAGGATTAATTATTAATCTGTCTAGTATAGAACTAACAGAGGATGATATTAAACTTTTAAATAAAGGCCTAAATTTATACCACATACTAATAGTGGAATTATTGATACAGTCACAGACCTTAAAGTGTTCTGCCGTAACATTATGTTGAAATATATGTTTGAATCAAAAGATGATGTTAATATACATACTACAAATACTTCAAACAATAATAATAACACTAAACCTTTCATTTTCAAAAATTTAAGTGACTTTGTACCATGTAACCATCCTTTGGTTGAAGCCTATTTGAAGGTCACTGAAGAAGAACTATATACATTTTATAATAACAGAAAGGAAGATGAATTAACAAAATAAGATTTGATAATTTAACTTTTAATGAAAGGCTCAGCTTAAATAAATTAAAGAATGATTCAAATATTATAATTAGACCAG
Source organism: Protopterus annectens (assembly GCF_019279795.1). Classification (NCBI taxonomy): domain Eukaryota; kingdom Metazoa; phylum Chordata; order Ceratodontiformes; family Protopteridae; genus Protopterus; species Protopterus annectens. Next base: position 1,442,519,323 of record NC_056728.1, on the reverse strand, counting down.
CAGACAAAGGTTCTGGAATAATGGTTTTGGACATAGAACACTATAAACAGAAAATGATTGCCATGCTTGATGACAAATTTTATGTTACTGAAGACATGGATTCTGTTAACAGAATGTGCATTTATGTGTACAATATACTATTAGATGTTTTTAGATGTGGATTGATCAACAAAGATCTTTATGAATATTTATATATACAAGCACCCACCATCCCTACCATACAAGGTTTACCGAAAATTCTTAAGAATCACACTGATCCACCAATGAGACCTATAGTCTCCGGAAAGGGATGGGTGACAGAACACATTTCAGTATTTATTGAAAAGCATCTAAGGTGTATATTAGATACTAATTCTTTTGTATTATGGGATTCCAAACACTTTTTAATGGATTTATATGACAATTTGAAAGACTGTGACTCCACTGATGATTTACTGCTGGTAACATTAGATGTTCAGTCACTCTTTACAGCAATTCCTAATGATTTAGGATTAGAGTTTGTTACATCTTATCTTAAGAGCCACAGTGGATATTCTGATATTCTAATTGACCTTATAACACATTTTTTAGAATTGGTCTTAGAAAACAATGTATTCATTTTTGATAATGATATCTACCGACAATGTGATGGCGTGGCTATGGGCACCCCGTGTGCCAATAGCTACGCCAACATGTTTTTGGCTCACTGGGAGGGAACAGCACTATTCCAGGAGCCACTATTTAAATCAAATGTTAGATTCTATAGACGTTTTGTAGATGATTTATTCATTTTGTGGAGTGGCACTGTAAATGATTTAGAAAATTTTATTATGGTCATTAATAACTTAAATGAATGTTTAAAATTTACAGTACATTGGAATGAAAGTAAGATTGAATTTCTAGATCTCTTTGTAGAGAAACTACCATGTGGGATCATAAATACTGGGATTTTTAGAAAAAATTGTCATCGGAACATGTTATTATTCAGAACCAGCATGCATCCAATATATGTTTTTAAAAATATAATGAAGGGACAAGCATTACGAATGTCTAGAATGAATCCAGATGAAATAGGTTTAGAAAGAGATTTAAATGACCTAAAAATGAAATTGCTAGAAAGAGGTTATAAGTCCCCTGAGATAGATGAACACCTAGGCATAACACCTAGCATACGTGAAACAAAAGGTGCCCCTTACTTTGGACCTGCTATTACAGATAATACCATCAGTAACAACATCATCTCACACAAAGTTAAATTTTCAACTTATTTTACTAGAGACAATACTGAGATTAGATACATTATCAATAAGCACTGGGATATTTTATTAACTGATAATGATATCAAGAAAATAGTAGGGGAGCAGCCACTATTTATATATAGAAATAAAATGAATCTCAAAAGATTATTATGTTATAACATGTCTAGGAAAGATGCTCTATCAGAAGGTTCTACTATACCATGTGGACACTGCAATTTTTGCTCACTGATTGACACCAATCCAACTTTTACACATCCAGACCTAGATAAAGAGTTTCATTTCACTGCTGATGCTAATTGTATGACCTGTCATGTTGTATATTTGGCAGTGTGTACAATCTGTTCCTCATTCTACGTAGGCAAAACCAACCGTTGCCTACGAGATAGAATGAGAGAACATTGTTATAACATCAAAAAGAAAAATTTAAATAACGCACTAGCCAAACATATATCACAATCAGGAGATCCCCATAAGTTTACATTTAAGGTGCTGGAAGTGATTGTACCAAATAAAAGAGGAGGAAACATAAGGTGTTATACAGAAAGCAGAGAAAGCAGCTGGATTATTTTACTCAGGGCTGACAAAGGTCATGGCCTAAATGAAAGAGCCTCAATTAAACCACATCTCAGACAACGTAGACATATTAAATAAACAGCACATCTTTCCATACAATCCCTTGCACATATACACATAATATCAATTAAACCACATCTCAGACAATGTAGACATATTAAACAAACAGCACATCTTTCCATACTATCCCTTGTACATATACACATAATATTTTCAACTTTTTCACACATTTACTCATCATTTTTTGCTTCACACTGATACTATTCATATATACATATACATACATCTTATTTTACCAATCCAAATATATTTTATTCATTTAGAACACACTTATTACATATATCAACTTTAGACAATATATAACATAAATATAATATAACATACATATATCTTTCAGATATTAATGCATATATACATTCATTAATATTAATATTAATTCATTCATACATACATTTATATTTCATATTTACATTAATAACACATATCAATTTCCAAATTATGTATTGTGTATTGTATGTAACATATGGTATACGGAATATAATATATAATATATAATAAACATACAATATACATATACACACACTTTATAGACATCCATATGTATATATTTATTAATATTTATAATACATACATTCTATTTATATTCATATTTATTTATTTCTTTTATTCATTTATTTATATTTTAGTGTTATATCACACATATCATTCTCTATATCATACACAAAATTAATATTATACTCATATTCACATTTATATTTATATAGCTGCATTTATATTTCATATTCATATCCATTACACAGATTTCTAGATCATACATATAATAAATATAATATAAAATATTTTATTTTACTCTATTTCATAAGCAGATCAGGAATCTTAGAGTATACATTAATAGTCTGTTCTTATATATATATATATATATATATATATATATATATATATATATATATATATTAAATTGTTTTTATGTAAAAATGCTTTCATAAACTGTATTGTATATATTATAATGTTTTAAATTCATCATATGTCTATAGTTTTAAATGCATTTATGCATCCACAAAGTAATGATAAATTATTTAATTGCAACATGCTTAATTGATTTTAATTAGTACGTTAAATGAATTAAGACAGACTATATAAGGAGTTGTTTTATTCAGAGGGTTGTAGGATCTGATGAAGCTAACCTTAGCGAAAGCGCTTATCCTTGTATTCTTTGTACTCGTTTTATATGAATAAACAAACTTGATTCAATTTTACTTGATTTCACTACTTGAATTTGAAACAAGAATGAATTTTGGACAGATTCCTCATTCTCGCACATGTACCTATTTTTCTACTGATTTATTTATACCATTGGTAGCGTTGATTCGCTATATAGCCAAGTCACTACATTTAAGTTAACTTCAATGCCACAGGCTGAGGGGCTCTGGTGCCCTGGAAGGTCAATTAATTTCCATAGCATCAATGTTGTAGAGCATTAAAGACAGCCATTGTATTTGTTTTAGTTATATTTTTCATAGCATTTTTATAAAATATATTTATGCTGATAGTTTTTTGGATGCTGTGTTTGTTTCCTGGTGTTTTGTAGAAAAAATAGTCCTTTCTATGCTTATTTTTAGTCTAATGTTTCAGTTATTGTCCCATCAAGATGGCTATAGAATACTAAATATATGTAAATGATTGCAGCATGGCATTAATGTGTGTGTGTGTGTGTGTGTGTGTGTGTGTGTGTGTGTGTGTGTGTGTGTGTGTGTGTGTGTGTGCATGCTTATGTATGTTTTAAAAATATTTGCAGAAGACAGCATTAAACTTATTGAATAACACTCTTCAGTTTTATAAACCCCTATAAAGCATTTTAATATTATTAGAATATAAATCTTTCTACTTGATCTAAGTCATTCTGTCATTTTGCTGTCAATTTCCATTAGACTTGGACTTTTATCACTGTGCTGTCATTCTGATTACATTATATCAGCAAATCATGTCAACTCTCAGCTGTAATAGATTACTACATACAAAAACTCAGACTATCATATTTCTGCTAAGAAACTTTCTGTTTTTCTCTTTTTTTAACTGTTAGTAATACTATAATATAAGTCATTTGCATACATCATGCTGACATTTAAAGGTGGACCATTGTAAATTTCTTTTTATGGTCACAAAGTCATGCTGGGTCTTGTGTGACACTATTATTAATGTTCTGTATTAGCCAGACTGGCCTGTACCAGTAGTTTGAGGTCTAATTTCCCATCTTTATCATCACATTTTACTGTCAAAGAATATGATTTTGATTGACCACAGTTAAAAAACGATATTTTATAATCAGTGTGAATGTACCTACTGAGTAACACATCATTTTTCTTTCCTGTTGTAGGTGGAGTTTGTAGGTATTCCTCATGTCTGTGTGAGATTTCTTGTGGGTGTCTTTCTTTCCCTTTACTTCCCTAAAACTGCTGGGTACCTGACTAGGAAAACTGCCCCTGTTATATCTACCATCACCCTTGTGACCTGAGTGATGGCAAAATGAGGTTAAAGATAAATTAGTTAATTAAATCAATACTGAACAATTTAATTAAAATTAAAAGAAGTGTTTTCATTACTCTTTCCTCTGTTTAGAATATCTTCACGCTATATGTCCAACTCATATTTGTCTAAAGTCTGACAAAAATGCTATTTATGTCCCTGTCCCTGTATTCTACTCCATGTCACTTTTCCATTTTTAAATAGATTACAAATCTCAGTTGGTAAGTTGTATCTAGGCATTTTACTACTATAATGTACATTGCTAAATGTAGGGGTATATTTTAGACTTTGTTCTTATTTCAAAAAGTCTTCCACAGCTGCTACGGCTTGTTACAGTTTTCCCTTAGTTAATATATTTAATGGTCAGGATTGTGATGATCAGAAAGAGTCAATTAACACAGGAAATAACCTCCATGCCTCACATAGCAGCTTGGCTGACTGTGGAGGGTTCATCTAAAAATGTTACATTGTCCATGGAATTGTGATTTTCCTGCCATGAGGTGATATGTTATCCAAAATGTAATTAGCTATACTGTCTCTGTGTATGGATTCATGTTTACAACTGTACCACACTACACTGTTTCAAACATGCTGAATAATATGGGGAGTTAGCAAGACTATTATTTAGTCCTTCCCCACTGTAAAACTAAATACAATCTATTTTATTTGCAATTATTTGCTTTAATCACTGATCTCAAAATATTATCATTTTAATAACAATGTATATTGGGTGCACATCTTTCTTCAAGTATTACTTTCTGTGCATGTCCTTAATTAAAAGAAATAATACATGGCTTCTAAAGTTATATACACTAATACCCAATAAAGTAATATTGAGTAAACTGTTGACACAATTACAGAATACTTGATTTGTGCGCATAAGGCTACACACCATATTTTCTTTGGGAATACTTGTCCTTTATAAGAAGAGAAAACACATATCATGTAAAGTTGTTAAGAACTTTCATAAGTAGCAATTAAACAGACTATATTTCTGATAGATTTGTCTCCTTTAGGAATTCTGTACTGATGACACTTATGCCAGATTTAGTGTATTACTGTGCCTTACCTTTTCACATCTCTTCTCTTCACTGTTAACACCACCAACTCTGACAGTATAAGTTTTAGTTGATCACAATGCCGAATGTTAGTTCCCAGAGTGTTTGGAGATTAAATGACCATATTAACGTTACAGGTTGCATGTGGAGAAACGCAGCTCATATTGCTTTATTAAGAAATTAACTTAAAGTGAAATATCTGCTAGTCAAAAACAACCAGAAGAAGCTTGTTGTGAAGAATTATATATATCTCTACTATCAATGCAAAAATTATTCTTCAGGACCTGCCCAAAAATCTCAGGGATGATTTGCAGTTAATATTTTGCTTGTTAGACATATCACTAATTGACAAATCGTCTATATTGGGAGGACATATTGCAGTGAATATCTTTGGTGACAATCAAGGTGAATGAGGATTGTTCACTGAATTGTGTGCGTGGGGTCTTCTATCTTAATCTCAAGAAGATGTTGCAGTTAATATAGGTGGTCTTAACCCACTTCTGGATAACCTTATAGTAAATCAAACAAAGCACGTGGAAGACATCACAAGAGCTGGAAAATTGACAGCACATGGCTACAAGGCCTTGAATTAGTAGAATGTTCATCATTCCTTTAAACTTTCTTGATAAAGGGAAGCTCATTTCACCTGTCATTAGAATTGAGCAATAGACTCAACTTGTGCAGAATCCAGTGACTGCTTCCTAAAAATGTTCATGTTTCATGATGTTGGTAGTTCTCTGCATTATTTTATTAACCATTCTAAAAAAGCACACTTTACAAATGAAACTATCTTTATATACTAATTGATAAAAAGTTAATGCATATATTAAACAAGGGATTTCACATTCTCAAAATTACAAACCTCCCAAGCCTTTTCACTCTCAAATTATGGTTGGAGGTATACGACAGTAATGATTACACCACTTTCCAACAGCAATCCTTTGCCCTGATATTAGCAATTAATTTGGAGGCACTGCACTAAGGTTTTGTACCCTCTTAGTATATCTGCCATGGCTCTTACATATGATAACTTAGTGTACTACCAAGCTTATAATCTTCTGAAAGACAAAATAAAAAATAAAAAAATCAACTGGACTTCAAAAGATCAAAGCAGCCTTGACCCTAACTTGATTAATTCAAGGTTGCTGGAAAAAGCTGATAGCTAAAATCCAAAAGTCAAAACAGGTAGCATCTGTATGAAAGACACAAAAATGTGTCAGTTCAGGAAAACATACTGCTTGATATGGCATGATTTTATGACAGGCTGCAGCTGTTTTTATTTGTTCTTCCCAGAAGGGTTCTGACTCCACCATGTTATTCTCTCTAGACATATACTTGTTACCCAATGATAATGATAAATAATTCCAAAGACGTGTCTATAGCATTCTACCTGGGCCTCTGCTGAAAATGGGCTCTGTCCCATTCTGACCTTCCTGATATACCAATGTTAAATAAATAAATAAATAAAAACAAATTTCCTTTTCAGATCAGTGCCCCTTAAAAGCCAAACAAGCAATTAAATTCAAGATTTAAAGTTATGTTGATCAAAGCCAAATTTATGAACAATAAAATGCTTCCTGCACATTGTTAAAAATTGTAATGTTAAACAAAAAAACACTTTGTTGGGTTCTGCTGAACTCTACAAAAGCTATGACTTATATTACCATATGCACTGTTTTGGCAGTTACTTTTTGCATTGTTTTGTCACTGCTGCATTAATTGAGTGCTTCAGTATTTAGTTATAACTGCTGCTCTCTGCACAGCAGTGCCTAGCAGCGATCTGTATAGGTGCTGATATCTCATAGTGTAATTCACTATTGTAATCTGTGTAGATGCTGACCTCTCACAGTAGAAGTTTCCCTTAAAATACCCTTAAATTCCAGACAGATATTTTAAACTACTAGAGCATCTTGTTTGTACGTAGCTGAGTATTGCTCATCATCTTCCTTGTTTTATTGACCTATTCAGTATTCAAATTTCCCTCACACCTCTCTAGTAAATCAGAGTCATGGATATGCACTTCCTGACTCTCTCTCTGTGGCCATTCTAGCTGAGATAGGTATTCAGAGGCATTGTAGCAATTGCCTCATGTATACTGACAACCCACTTATTCTTAATAAAACAGATAAATCATGTGGAAGGTGTAATAACACTGGAGGCAAAACTATTGCATACAACCAAAACCAATCCTATAGAAGTTGTCAGTGACAATTATGCCACTTCTACTGCACTGGATAAAGACCCTACTCATAAAACTTCTTATACTGAGGCACATACAGGTAACCTTTTTGAAACACTAATAATTCCTACACAACACAATCAGAAAAGGTCCTCAGCCATCACATAAGCATGCCATTAAAACACCACACACAGATACATGTATTAACACCGTATCCTTTGCCTCTGCTGTTAAACCTTGAAGGCAAACCAGTGCACAGGCAAATTTCCTGGTCACTAGTGATTCTGTAGTGATGCACACTGATGTTCTCCTCACCAGACTGAGTTAGGATATAGTCACAGTTAGCTGCTTTTTCAGGGCTAGGATCCATCGAGTCACACAAGTACTCAGGTCACTGAACCACAGGTAAAAACATGACTCTGTCATATTAAATGTGGATGGTAATGACCTGAGACATGCCTTACTTAACTATATGAAGCGAGACATGATCCAGCTCACTGGTTATGCATCTCAGGCAGGTATGAACTTAGCACTGAGCAGCATATTGCCTTTTCCAAGGATGATTCCATCTTACCAACAGAAAATGATTGATTTTAACATTTGGCTTAGCTTCTTGAGTCAATCCAAGGAGGTACAATATTTGATGGCCTGGGAGGATAAGGTAGACAGTGGGAGGATAAGGTAGACAGACCACACTGCTTTGTCAGGGATGGTCTGTCCTTGCACCCTCTAGGTTTTTTTTTTTAGCTTTTGGATATTGGCAGACATTTTCCACCCCATAGTGCCTTTTAAGCAATGCCAAAGTGATAAATCTCACAACTTAATTGAACCTATGAAGGAATATCTAAAGGCGCTTAATGCTAGAAGTCTTAACAAAAAACTTCACTCCCTGCAAGCCTTCCTTTCCCTGGATAGTGCAGATATCTGTGCAGTAATGGAGACATGTTTTAAATTCATGGAGAGTTACCCAGCAATGCAAGTTTATAATGCCTTTCATACCTTTAGACCAGCTATTGCCCAGGAGGGGACTAAAGGTGGAGTCTCAGTCTATACATCCAGACAAGTTAAAGTATATGCCCATTGCAACTCATACATGTGCAGCACATCATAAATAGGGTCTCATACCATTTCCATGCAATCTATAGGTCCCACACCATGTCCTAGGAAACCCATACTACCTATATAAATGTACGAGAGTCCCTCACCATTCAACCCAATACAATATTCATGGAGGATCTCAACTACCTTTCTATAGATTGGGAATTCTACACTACTTCTGATGCACAAGCCCAGCAATTCCTAGACTTTGATATTACCAGTATCCTGGAATAGATATTCCATAATCCTATCAGGGGTGCAAACATCCTTGATCTTGTACTCATGAACATGAGGCAGTGCTGTTCCTCACCAAATGTAATGCCGTTGTCTTAGATATGACCATAAGGCAGTGCTGCTTGAAATAAAAAATTAAATCTAGGGATCAGTGAAACCAAAAAACCTTTAGGAACTATTGCAAGGTTAAATTCTCTCTACCAAGCATTGTTGTGACTAAATTCCAAGCAACCCCACACCCAGTTAATGCCCTAGAATACACTGAGCTATTTGCATAATCTCTGTACAGCCATATTCATAGCTGGCGTCTATATTATCTTGTCAAAAGATGATAATATTGAATGGCATAAACATCGAAAATGCCGTACATCGAAACTATTCTTGTGGGGGGGCTGCACCCCCCCTGCTGGCATAAACATCGAAAATGCCGTACATCAAAACTGTTCTTGTGGGGGGCTGCACCCCCCTGCTAATTATATATACCAACTCCGAGATCGCATTACAGTGAGGAAAGAGCAAATTTTCTCATTCCCACTGTACCATGATCCCGCAACAATACTTTCGATGTATGGCATTTACAACATTATTGTCGTTTAATATTTTCAACATGCAATAAGGTGAAGTAGACCCTCATAGCTGCATAGAGTTAACTACGCCCACTTGCATTAAAAATAAGACAAGCTCAAAAGATAAACCACCCTGGTGGAATCAGAATATCAATCCATTATACAACAAAAGAAAAATAAATGTTGGCCAAGCATAGTAGAAACAAAGTCCTACATACTAAAAGCCCCTGACCAATCTAAACAGATAGCTAAGAGGGATAATTAATACTTCCAGGGCTAAATTTGAAGAAAAAATATCTTCTCAGCAAAGGATAACCACAAAACTTTCTACAGCTATCCATAGCCTCAGGGGGAATGTGCAACAATGAGCAGAGCTTATGTAAATGGCATCACACATACGGAACCAGATGCCATTGACAGCCTTTTGCCTGACAGGTTCTGTTCAAGTTTCTCCTCTTACTCTCCCCCTTGATATTCCAAAGGAAATCCTGCATGCCACAATCCCCCCAACAATTACTAGATGGCAGGTTGTCAATGAACTTTTCAAGGCTAAAAGCACTGCATCAATGGGCCTCAGTAACATCTTGGGATGCTTAATAAATAGCATGAAGCATTATCTATCTGGTCCACTTGAATCACTTTTCAACTGGACCCTACATTCAGGTTTTATAACCAAGGAATGGACAATGGCTACAGTCATTCCCTGATACAAAGAAGGTCCAACCACTGATCTGGGTAACTTTTGGCACATAATTCTGACTGGCTTCAGCCAAGAATCATCATGAACATGATAAATAAGGACATAGGTAACCTGCAAATGTTGGACCCATCACAGTTTGGCTTTGTTAAAGGAAGTTCATGCCTATTAAATCTGGTGGACTTTTTTGAGAGGGTCACCAAAACAATGGAGGAAGGCAAGACTGTTCATACAGCTTACTTCAACCTGGCCAAAACATTTGATAGAATATCCCACTCAGGCTTTATAGACAAGCTCGCAGATTTAAGTATAAACCCTTTTATCACCCTCTAGATAGCCAACTGGCTCAATAGGAGCAGGAGGTCAAAATAGGTTAGGCCACCTCCACCAAGAAGACAGTCACTAGAAGAGTCCCTATGGGTTTGGTCCTGGGCACCTCCTTTTTGGCATCTGTTTCTCTGAAGTGGAAGCAAATGCTGAAGGTTTATGGGTGACTACGTTTGCTGATGATTTCAAGCCGGGGTCTATGACTGACTTCACTGCAAACACTAGCATTCTTCAAGAAGGCTTATCTCTGACTAATAAAGGGTGCCAAAGCTATGGTCTTAAACTCAGTACTAAGGAATGCATAATTGTAGCTTTTGGGATGTAAGCCCTCCTGGATAATTACTGTGTTGATTATACTCCCCTAAGAGTTGACCCAGTGGTCAGGGATCTGGGTACACACATAGACAGTAGCCTTACTTTCAAACACCACATGACCACAGATGTGAGGAATCCTTTTTTTTTTTTTTTTTTTTGCATTTTGCACAGCTAATAAGTAAGGGCATTGCATCTATATCCAAAGAGGTCATTATTCCATTGTACTCTGCCCTTATCAGACCAATCATAGAGTCTAACCTTCCCTTTGGTATGTACCCAACCATGCATATGCAGCTATTAGAGTGACCTCAGAGGTTCCTTACAAAAGAAATACAAGGTGTAATAAACCTGCCTTATACAGAGCACCTTAAAGCCAATTCCCTCTACTCAGTTTTCTACAGATTTCTGAGTAGTGATCCATGCTTAGCTTATAAGGCATCTGCAAACCCCACACTTATAAATCTTCTATTTATTCATAAATCAAACAGCACCAATAAAGAAGGTCTAAGGACCTAAATTTTGTCTGTAACTAAAACAGAACATGCTGGAGAGACAGACATTTGTCCAGAGACTGCTCTTCCTATGGAACAGGTTTCCCATCCATGAAAAGCTGAGTTCATCTATTAACCAATTTAAGCAAAACCTACACCAGTGGATGAAGAATTTAACATTTTCACCAGGCTTGTTACCTATGTTTTTTATGGACAACACTTGCTTATAAAATGCCTTGCCCTCAATGTCTTATTTGGATACAAGACATAGGTTCATAAATTCATAGGTTCATCGGTGTTTACTAACTAACAACCGTAAGGGCATTTTTAACCCTAGCCATGCATCCCAAATCTTTAAGAAGTTCTAGTACCCTTGATAAATGTAAACAGGGGCTTGTGAGGTAAAATATTTACAAGCAGGGGCCTGTGAGATGAACCATTTACAGGCTGCCTGTGTCTGTTAGTGACATAAGTGCCAAAGCCTTTGTCCCTCTTTACAGAAAAAAAGGATTATTATTAGAATATGAGTGTGCTGGTTGGACAGCCAAACTAGTGTACCATTGTAAATCAAGGATGTAGCAACAGAAAAATGTCTGGCCCCTGAAGTACCATTGAGTGGCCAGACTTTCCATTGACATATGCTGGATAGGAGTATTTCTTTTACCAGAGTCAGAGAAAAATAAGAAAAAAAATCAGATATATTCTGAAAAACTAAAGAACCAGAAACAAATCTTATTTTCTTCATACTTTTTGTATTTTTGCGCTATCTCCCATAATTTTTTTATTAAACAGCAAAAAGAAAAATGAAAAAAAAACAGTAATGGAGATGGTCTTTTATCCATGTCTTCTCTTACACTAGACTGATGTAATGTGCAAGTGTGGGAACACAATGCCTCATACACACGTGCAATACATCAGCCTACAGAAGATGGAAAAAGTCTAATATACCATTATACCAAACATTATATAAGAAGGGTAAGCAAATTTATACATGGAGTTGCTTGCTGACAATTGTTCTCAATAGTCACCACCACAGTGTTTCTAGGACTCCTCCAGAATATTGTATAATGCTCCTTTCTACATGCCAAGATTTTTCCCTAATGATTCTAGATAGGATAGTGTATGCATTGTTGTGCTATTTCCTTCACCAAGTGAGACCATTAAATATGTGGGTGTATGCTCATCTAAAGCTGCTAATAAACCTATCTTACTCGAGCATTGAGGTTTTGTAGGATGAGTGATTTCCTAGGATGTAAGTCATGATGCATTTATGTGTTGAATACAAATTTAAAGGCTGGTTAGGCTTTATCATTTGGGATATTATGCTGACAATGTCATTTGTGCTCCTATTTGTGAATGCAGTGTAAGAACAGCCCCATAATGTCACTCCCTTGAAGCTAATGACATAACGATACTTTAGCCTCTTAATCTTCTCCACCAAACAAACTAGCACTCATCTTATTATACCATTTCAGACCTTTCATTCAGTCTCCTCTGGCTTCTTTTGTATGGTTCTAGTGAAGACCTTATGGATATACAGATCTACTATGGTTGATTGAACATTCAGAACTCTGAAGACCATATGGCCGAGACCATATGTTCGAAATTCTGAAACTACAAAATAAAAATAAAAAACAAAAAAAATTGAGCAAAACACTTTTTACTTACCTTGTTGCAAAGGGGAAAGCCCACCTGCACCTCCCACACCCCTTGCTACTTAAATATACCAACTTGGAGATTGCACTGCAGTGAAGAAAACGGCAAATCATAAGCTCTGCACTGTACGGCGATCAAAAATGCAATGTTTATTGAAGTTTCAGAACTTCAAAAATATGGTCTCGGCCATATGGATTTTTGGAGTTCTGAAAGTTCGATCAACTGTAATAGATCTGGATGTACACGTATGATTTAATTCTGACTACCTTATAAATATTAATTTTATGCATTTTGTTTTTGTTTTTTGTTTTTTTGTTGTTGTTGTTTTTGATACAAGACAAGAATTCCTTCTATAGTTTATTCAATTTTCAGCGTGTGGTAATAGGTTTGATCCTGAAAATTTGTTTCTGCAGTATTTACATCTTTGGGATGATCTTCATTCTGGCTTACAGTCCTTTTTCTAGTACAGTGTTCACTATCTTCTGAAAACCCATTTTACTTTTACATTTGCAGAATGTAAAAAATATATAACTCTTAACAACTCACTGTTATATACTTGTGCTACATTTGGCAAACCTTATTGGATTATTGGAGCTACGACAAAACAAAAAAGAGAGCCAGCACGGTGGGAGCGTGAATGTTTATTGAGAAAACCAGACCGGTTTCAGCATGTTGCTTTCATCAGTGGTACATAAAATGAGGTGGTATGAAGACTGCAATATATACTCAGTCTAATTAAAGACAAATGACATCATTTCCTGTCTAATAAATATCCAGTCTGATACTAAATCATGAAAATAAAAATAAAATACAATCAAAATAAACAAACAATCAAAATAGAAAGAGTACAAATAACAATAAATTATTTTCTTTTTTTCTGATTGAACAAACAGATAAGATTAATAAATCCATGAATAGTATCAAGACCCATGAAGAGAAAGGGAAGGAAATCTTGACAAGACCCTACAGTTTGTCATTTAATCCCGGTGGGAATAAACCCCCTAATTTCACAATCCATTTCCTTTCCTTCATGTTTAATATACCATGCCATCCTGTTCTGAAAGATCTGTTGCCCAATATTTTGTCTATGTAAAAGTAAATTTAGCAGTATGATGATCAAGTGAATGTCTGTATAAAGCATTGGTGGCCCTTGCATTCCTAATGTCTCCTAAATGTTCTGACATTCTACATCTAAATTGTCTAGAAGTTTGCTCCACATAAAAGGCTTGACAAGAACAGGTGGCCAAATATATGATCCAGTCCGTTCCACAATTGGCATAAAAATTCATGTCATACAGCTGCCCAGTATGTTTGCTAGTGAAGGATTTGGTTTTGAAGACATATTTGCAGAAAGTGCAGTGTCCACAAGGGTAAGAACCATCCAGTCTCTCTCCTGTTAATGCAGTTTGATGATAAATGATATCCTGATGCATGTTTTTCTTATAGTGAGAAAAATGGGACCCTTAGGTTTTACCCCGCCTGAAGGAATATGAGCATTTGTCCCCCAAAATGTCACCCAATTCTTCATTAGCCTTCAAAATATTCCAATGTTTGTCAATAACATCAGTCAAAAAGTCTGCATTTCTACCAAATGTAGTGACCATTCTCAAGGTATCCTTATTATCCCTCCTGGTTGTGTGTTTTGTATTGTAATTGGGTACCCCTGGATTGATTATTTGGTCAATTATTTGTGATGTGCAAAAATATGTGAAGAGTTGAAAAAATATGAAGAACAAGCAAGTTTTAAGGATAATCTTAGCAGACAATTCAGAGGAATTTGTTCATTGCAGTAGATTTCTTCCAAAGTATAGTTGTTCCTCTCCTCTTTTTGTTAGAAGAACAGATGATAACATTTTGTAACCTAAGTTATTTAAATATTGTATATCTTTACCTAACAAGTGAGTCTTGTGCAGGAATATAATGTCTCTTGCATTTAATTTAAGATATCTCATTAATGAGTTCCTTTTGTCGCAATTATTTAGTCTATTTTCTTTAATAAACAATATACTAAAACTATATATATTGTGTATATAAAAATATTATTTTTAAAAGGCAATATGACACATTTATCCACCATATTAATTTAATTGTATATAGGACTTTAATGCATTCCCCCAACACTATCTTGGCATTCCACATATTTTGCATTTTCCTTTCTTCAAACTAAACTACTAAAACTATTAAGTAACAAAAACAAAGACAAGTGTACAACTGTAACTTTATATTTTACTAATAAAATACAACCTACCATGGATACCAAAATTCCTAGTTTGCCTATCAAATATAGAGAAAATGCTATACTATGGGCCGGATTCATGAAGGCTTGCACGGAGTCTAAGAGTAGCGTAAAACTCCAGACAGCCAATATGTCTGCCGAGCGATCCAGGAACAGCCGGCAGGGGGGTGCATGAGAGCTCCTAAAATGACTCTTGCACAGACAGTTTTAGGTTATGCAAATTACCTCATTTGCTGCTGAAAGCTATGCAAATGAGGTAAATTTGCAGTCCAGGAAACACTAACCTGTCCGAGTAAGAGTAGTGTTATTTGCAGAAATGTACTCAGTTGGTAACTGAGTACCGTTCTGCAAATAGCAAAACGGAGCAATGACAGCTCCAAATAAAGGATGCATCCAGTTGAGGAAGCATGCCAATGGCCAAATATAAGGACATTGGCATTTATATGTGTTGCAAAATAATAAAAAATAATCCCCCCCCCGATCTCCGATGATTAAGCGTAGCGCAGTGCCGCTCAAACGTGTGGCGCTCTAAAAACCAGACAAAAATAAATAAAAGTCAAAAATAGGCATTTTGTGCACCCGTGTAAGCCTGTGTAAGGCTGTCTAAGCCTGTGTGCGTGGATGTGTACCCGCCTAAGCCTGTGTAAGCCTGTGTATGGCTGTGTGTGTGTGCGTGTGTGCTTGTGTGTGCGTGTTTGCGCTGCGCCACCCCCTGTGGAAACAGGAAGGGAAAAGGAAGTAAAAGTAGTAGTAGGAAGTTAACCAAGGAGAACTAGCAGAGCTGCCAGGTGAAATCAATCAGAATCAGCCAATTACACAGGCAGTACACTAGCCCAGCCCAGCACTTAAAACTCTGCAAACAACATTCCCCCATGCTTTACTCAGAAACACTGCAACACTGCAGTATACAAAGAGAAGTGAAAACTTAAAAAGCTTAACTGAGACAAAAAATGTTAGGGGCTGCCATTGCTATTATAAGGCAACATGTGCAATATGCTGAGGGCGGTGCCATTGTGAATGTTGCTGAGCAACCCACAGTGAGGAGACGGAGAAGAGTGTACAGACCCAGGGTAACCTACTAGGGGCTACATGAGCTGGAGATAGTGGAGTGCTATAGAGTGGACAGAGACCTCCTGTAGCAAATTGTTGGGCTGTGCAGGCCACGCCTCACACACAGAACCAACAGAGGGGAACCCATCCCAGTGGAAACCAAGGTATGTGTTGGCCTAAGAATACTAGCAACAGGTACCTTTCAGAGACCAACTGGTGATATGATGGGGATTTCACAGGCATCAGCATCCACAGTACTGCACCAGTTCCTGAATGCCATGTCAGCACATGTCGGTGATCATGTATATTTCCCCAATTCCCGTGAGGTATTGGCCAGCAATATACATCTCTTCCAGCAAATAGCGGAATACCCTGATGTAGTGGGTGCAATTGACTGCATGCACATACACATCAAAGCACCAGCCAGTGAGCGGGGTAGGGCCTACATCAACCGCAAGGGCTTCCACTCCATTGACTGCCAGGTCATGTGCGATGCCCAGGGCATAATACTGAATGTGTGTGCTGGCTGCTCTGGAAGCTACCACGATTCCCATATCTGGCATCTGATGCAGCTGTACCAATGCCAATGGGGACATCCCTGACGGTCACCTAGTGGGGGATGTTGGATACGCACTAGAGCCATGGCTGATGACACCCATCAGAAATGCACACACACCTGAACAAGAACTCCATAATGAGGCACATGCACAAACAAGAAATGTAATCATGCGTGTGCTTGGGATGCTCAAGTCATGGTTCCAGTGCCTGGGCACATCTGTTGGAGCCTTGCAGTACTCACCAACTACATGTACCCAAATTGTCATGGTATGTGCCATGCTACACAATTTGATCCTGTGAAATGCGTCTCTTCCATGCTATGTACCCAAAGAATGGCGTATAGCAACAGTCGTACCACTCCACAAAGGTGGTGCCACAACTGACCCTGGGAACTAACGCCCTATAAGCTTGACAAGCTTGGTCTGCAAAGCCATGGAATGCATTATCATGGAGCTCATTAACAGGGACATTGGGAACGTCCAGACACTGGACCCCACCCAGTTCAGCTTTGTTAAAGGCAGATCTTGCCTCCTGATCTTGGTCGACTTCTTCAAAACAGTCACCAAGGTCATAGATGAAGGGAAGGTGGTCCACACAGCATATCTGGACCTTGCTAAGGCTTTTGACACCATCACACACTCAGGAATCATAGACAAACTCACCAGCTTAAATATCAACCCCCATGTCACGAGATGGGTTGCCAATTGGCTCTCAGACAGAACCCACATGGTAAGAGTGGCAGGTGCCATGTCCGACTCTAAATCAGACACAAGAGGAGTCCCACAGGGCTCAGTCCTGGGACCCCTCCTGTTCGGTATATATTTCTCCGAAGTACAGGCAAAGGCGGAGGGACTGTGGCTAACCAAGTTTGCAGATGACTGTAAATTGGGTGCAATAATTGACTCTCCAGCTGACACAGACATCCTGCAAAAGGGTTTCACAGAGACAAATACCTGATGTCAAATTCACGGCCTCAAGCTAAATGCCAAAAAATGCATAGTAATCCCATTTGGAAAAAACAAAGTACCTACAAACTACCACATAGATGGGAATCCACTAAGTACAGAAGAAGTAATTAGGGATCTGGGTACCCAAGTAGATAGCATGCTCTCCTTTGATAACCACATAGCCAAAATGGTCAGGAAATCCTTCTGTGTGGCACACCTTATCACAAAGGGTTTCTCATCCAGATCCAAGGAGGTGATTGTGCCCCTTTACTCCTCACTCATTAGGCCCATAATAGAGTACAATGCCCCATTTGGGATGTACCTCACTAGACACCTGCAACGACTAGAAAGACCACAGAAGTACCTCACTAAGAAGATTAAGGGCCTTAAACAATTACCCTATGAAGCACGACTAAAGAAGTTCCAGCTCTTCTCAGTCACTTACTGTCTGCTCAGAGGTGACCTATGCCTGACCTATAGGGCCATGTCAAACCCTGAACTAATGGACATGCTTCACCTCAAAAAAATGAGATCCCTCAGAACCACTCGTTCTAGCGACTTGAACCTATGTACAACAATAAACAGGACATGCTGGTGGGATAGATTCCTGTCCTAGCGACTCCTCTCACTCTGGAATAGAATCCCAATCCATATTTGACAGAGCTCCTCTATGACCCTCTTCAAGAGAAATCTTGATGAGTGGATGGGTAATCGTAAGTTCTACCCTGGGATCACTTCAGGAGCCCTGTTGACAGAGGCCCAGGTTACTAATCTAATGGGGAGGCGAAAGCCATCACTCTGTGGCTAGGCTTATAAATGCCCATGGGCAGATAGCCTAGTACTTACCTATGAACCTATGAACCTAAAACAGCTGCAGCAGGGACAGCATGGGGCAGGGCCAAACAGCCCCCCACCATTGCCAAGGCCTGCACAGGCACAGCATGACTTGGAGGAGGAAAAAAATTCACAAACCAACTCTTCCTGCGCGTGGGTAATGCACGGCCCCCAATGATAACAATACAGCAAAAAACAAGATTGGAGCCAGCAAATAGTGATCAAAAAAACTGTATTGTAGTTAAAGCATCACAGCAGACAAAAACACATACCGGTTTCGGCTGGTAAATTACACAGCCTTCATCAGTGTATCAAAACTCAAAGTATTTCATGCCTATTAAATATGCAAGCATACAATTCCATTGGTGGAAAATTTATAAATATTCATTAAGTCCTGGAGGGAAAAGCCCACCCAGCTTAATGATCCACTTTTTTTCTTTCCTGTTTAAAATCTCATGCCAACCAATTTTATTTCTACGGTCACCCTGAATCACATCAATAATTGTGAATAGAAATATTGCTGATGGGTGTGACAACTGGTGTTTGTACAATGCATTTGTAAGCTTTTTCTGTTTAATATTACTATAGTGTTCTGAGATACGTAACCTGAGACACCTGGAGGTTTGTCCAACATAAAATGCACCACATTTGCATGTGGCCATATAAATGGCCCAATCACTACTACAGTTGCAAAAGATATTTATATCAAAGACCTTTGAGCAGTTATGATTTGAAAATTCCTTTGTGGTACATATATATTTGCAATTTACACAATGCCCACAAGGGAAACAACCATACAGACTGTGTCCAGAAATAGTAGTTTGTATTTTATCCCTGCCCCTCCTATCTCCAGTTTTGTAATGGTTGAAATAAGATTTCAAGTTTTTACCATTTCTGTATGAACACATACATTTGTCAGGGATAATCCTAGCAACTTCTGGATCACTCTGCAAAATATTCCAATGACGCTGTACAATATTGAAAAAACCAATGGTGTTTCTTCCATAAGTTGTTGTAAGTCTAAGTGGTTTTGGTGATGTATTGGCCTTATCCTTGTCCTTATATTGGAGCAACTGACTACGCTCCATGCCTTGCACCTGACTCCTGGCATTTGCTACAACGCCTTTCTTGTACCCTCTTTGTTTGAACCTGTATATGAGGTCCTCCGAATTTTTATGATATGTTGAATGTTGTGAGCATATCCGTTTGGTTCTAATGAATTGGGATTTCGGGATGTTATTGGCTATGTGTGGAGCATGAAAACTTGTAGCATGCAGCAATGAATTGTACTGAGGGAACTTCCTATATGTCTCTCTCTCAAGTGTGCCATCAGAGAGTTTCCGTATAACAACATCCAAAAAAATCATGCTATGGGTATCATGTTGTTCTGTAAACCCTAGACCCCATTCATTGTTGTTCAAGTATTGTACAAAAGCCAACAAACTGGATTCAGTACCCCTCCACACTAGCCAGATATCATCAAGATATCGTCTCCAAATATCCATTTCTGAAAGAAAAGCATTTCTTGTTGAATCATAAATCAACTTAGTTTCGACATAAGCCATAAAAAGGTCAGCGTATATGGGGGCAAAGGAAGCCCCCATAGCCGTGCCCTTAATTTGCCAATAACAATTGTCTTTATAATAAAAAACATTGCAAGTAAGGACATATCTAGCCATGTCGACCAAGAACTCATTAAATGTAGAACCATATAGACCTGCATATTCCAACCAATATGCCAAAGCCTGAAGACCAGCTTGATGTGGGATATTGGTATATAAGGCACATACGTCAAGCGTACATAAAAACAATCTTTTTCCAACTGAGCATCAGATATGATTTGTAGAAAACTAGTGGTGTCATTTAATCTTGACCGAAGAAAACCCAACAAAGGTTTGAGATGTTTGGTCAAAAACAAAGACGGGTTCAGTTAGATATTTTCTTCCAGACACTATAGGTCTCCCCGGTGGGTGTGTAAGATTTTTATGCACTTTTGGAAGAAAGTAAATATATTGAGAGTTACAATCCTTAATTGTTAGTTGATATAGAGTGTCTTTAGAAATTACACCCCTATCAAAAGCATTTTTAAGGAAAAGTTCGATACACTTGGTGAATCTATGTACAGGGTCATTGACCATGTGGTTGTAGTATCTAGTGTCTGATAACTGTCTGTGGGCCTCACTGTTGTAATCATCCCAATTCTGTACTACAACTGCCCCACCTTTGTCTGCCGTTGTAATCACAATTTGTTTGTTCTTCTGGAGTTCCAGAATGGCTTGTTTCTCCCTGGCAGTTATGTTATTGTGTTTCCAGGCCAAACTTGAACCATGAAAATGAACATCCCTAAGAACACTATTTTGAAATTGGTGAACCACAGTATTCATGGGTGGGGAGAAATTAGATGGATGATATGTAAATTTCCCCTTTTCAAAATCCAGACCAGAATCCCCAAAAAACATTTTCAGGTTAATTAATCTACAAAAACTAGACAAATCTTGTGCAAATACGTCTTCAGAAATGATGGTGCCAGGTATGAAATTAAGGCCTTTATTCAAGATTTTCACATGTAGATCAGACAAGACATAATCAGACAAATTTAGAATATTGTTAACAGTGTTTTGATTTAAGTCCCCAATGCCAACTCCAATAGTCCCTGTACATTGTGTATTCTTTTTGTGTTTACGCCCACCCCGTCTACGTGTATTCCTAAAGGGGCTAACCCCGGGCTTCTTTTGGGCAATGGTGATCCTGTTGCTGTCAGGGATTCATTGTCAGTCCCTGATGATGTATCATCACATGATGAGGTAACATTGTAATTACTTTTCCTCAAAATGGATCTGGGTCTTTTCCTTTTCTTATCTGACATTGGGAGGTTATTAAATCTCACATGCTTAGATTGAAAGGAAAATGGGTTACCCCGGGAATAATCCTCTTGGTCTCTATTGAATTTTTTCATCTTACATAACCGTAATTCAGCATCAAATTTTTTCAAGTCTTGAGCCACTCTATTCAATTTGCCTTCAAAAGAAGGCTCCTGTTCATAGTTCTTTAACTTATCTGCCAAAATCATGATTTCAGACAGCCCCTTGTCTATGGCTCGATTATGGAATTTGTAAAGTTGGACCACAAAAGACATTGTGGCTTCATGTTGTATTTTCGCCCACTGTGTGGTTAATTCATCATCTGCATCACTCACATGCGGAATAATCCGTATTCTTAATCCCCTTGGGGTAATATTTGCTGCCTGATAAGCCTTAAAAAGCTTACTATGCCATACATTTGCTCGGAGAGCCCTTAATAACCTATTCAGGTCATCAATTAACTTTTGACTTGTAATATCTGGGTTACTGTTCCCCTGATCTCCATTCCCATTTTTGTTTAAGTTCAAACCAAAAACCCCTAAATCCTCTCTGTCAGCCACTAATCCAGAAATGAGACTGGACAAATCCATAATGGCAGGGACAATAACCACCAAAGCTATGTAGCTGTCAATAATGGTCAATCAATGATACCACAACAGCAAAAATAAGTTATTAATAAGGACAATAACAGCTTTCAAAAAAATAAAATTTCCAAAAAAATTAATAGAAAAAACAGCTGCGTCCAAAATAAGAATACTATAAAATTGATGTGTATTGATGCAGAAGATGAAGAAAAACACCCCTTGATAAGGAGCCAAAAAAAGGGGAGGCTGTCAGAAAACCAAAACTTCAGCTCAAAAACTTTAGAATAGAGTAGAAGAAGTTTTGAATTACTCGAAGCTCAAATGGAAATAAGGACTTACAATTCTAGTCCAATCTAAAATGAGGACCCATAAATGTTAATAAAGCCTCTTGTCCACTTCCATAGATTATAACATAATCCTGTAGTGACCATTAAAGTGGTCAATTTTAGTATAATTAGGAACCAATCCCAATTATGTACCTTAAATAGTAAAGGCACAATATACAAACTCACAACTGTCTGATGGAGAACATATAACATGCAAAAAAAGGCCAATGTGTCCTGACCCTGTAGGGGTAGTTCCTATTACAAAGCAGATATGCATATACTATCTTGTAAGTCCATGTCCCAAACCATTATATCGACCATTACATGAATATAACCTGCAAAGGACTTATTCTACCATGAATATTCAAAATCTCCAATTTGTGCTTAGAAGTAAGTAAATATTATAATATATATTTATAAATTATGCCACCTGTTCACACAAAAACAGAGCTCAATAATGTTTGCTAAGCATATCACATATGTACAATCCGGCAAAAAATAAACCTAGTTATTAATTGTAAAACTGGTCATATAAGAATGTAACCACTATTGAGTCAATAGAAAAAGTCCTTATACAATACGGAACATGATAACCCTATAATTCAAAATAGTCCTCCTACCTTCCCTGTTTGTTTTAGTCTAAAACTAACAAGCTGTATTATCTGAAATTGGTATGATGGAATGTGAATCCCAGATATCTAACTTATACCACTCGTGGCATTATCCGATACAAATTCTAAATATATTTATGTATCCTAAAACAGGGCCGCCAAATTTGTAAGGGCCATAAAGTCAAACTGCAGGTTGATAAACACATATAAATTGTAGAATTTGTAAATATCACTTGAAGTTATGCAAAATATGGACATCGACTTTTAGCCCCTACAAGAACAGAACATATATTATATACATAATCCTGCCCATACGTATATAAAGTTGAAAAACACCAGATAACATACCCTAAATGATTAAATAAACATATCACAACTGTTTAGTATATATATACACAGATACGTCCATATCCCTATGAGGCATTAGTGTTCCACATAATTCTTCAAATCTGGTATCCGTAACTCTTCATCCGACACAAAGCCCAAAGTTCCTTGAGTTGTTAAATCCAAACTTGAGCGATGTAATATAAAAAGCCCGCTCGCTGAAAAAACATCACTTGAGAGTCTAAATAGTCACCAAGGTATGTTAAACCTTAGATGCGAAAGGCAAGAGAGCTGATTATGAGCCCATACATCCGTTTAGTACACACGACACTGCGTAACCGGCCCTTACACAAAAAACCCAAAGATGGTCCGTATGAGTCTCCTAGACCAAAAATTACTCAATGCAAGTATGTATAACCCATAACTGTACCCCCCTCTCACCCATGAAAGAGCACATCTCTATAATGGAAGACTGCAAAGTTGCTGTCATCACAGCTGCACAGGTAAAAAACACTCTCCAAAGCCAGTATCACAGCGGCCATGGGATCAGATAACTTCACAGGCTGTGTTCCACACAAACCACAAAATGAACAGGCACCACACTGACGTACCATGTGCAGTCATAGCCTCACCTCATGCTTTATGCCTGTTGAATGGTGCACAGTGATGGTTATCCCACCACACAAGGGTGGAGACACCACAGACCCCAGGAACTAGCACCCCATTAGCCTGATGAGCCCGCTCCTCAAGGCCATGGAATGTATCATCATACAACATATAAAAACTTACATTTGTAATCCCCAAACCCTGGACCACAACCATGTTGGGTTTGTAAAATGCAGATCATGTCACCTAAACCTGATAGATGACATTGAAGCAGTCAACAGAACTGTCGACAAGGGTAAGGTGGTTCACACAGCCTATGTTGATCCTGTCATGGCTTACAACACCACCCCACACTCTGGAAATATAGATAAACCCACTAAACTATGTATACATTGCTATGTCACAAGATGTGCTGCCAACAGGCTTACTGACAGAACACACACTGTGAAAGTAGCAGACTCCAAGTATGACTTTGGACCAGTGATGAGTGCAGTACCACAAGGTCCAGTCCTGTGTCTTGTCCTGTTTAATATCTACTCCCCTGAAGCAAACTTTAACATGAAAGGTCTGTGGTGACTGAAGTTTCCAGAGGACTGCAAACTAGGAGCAATAATTGTAAACACTAAAGATGTGGACATCCTACAAAAGGGCCTCACTGAGACAGATGGCTGTTGTCAAAGCCATGGGCTCTAGCTCAATGCCAAAAGGTGCATTGTCATCCCCTTTGATAAAAACTCTGTAGCCAAGAACTACAACATAGGCGGTAGTATACTTAACACTGAAAGTGTGACAAGAGACCTTGGGTCACAGGTAGACACCGGACACAACTGTGATAATCACATCCCCACAGTTGTCAGGAAACCCTGCTATGTGGCACACCTCATCACAAAATGTGTCTCATGCAGAATAGAAGAGGACATTGTTCCCCACTACTCATCACTCACTAGAACTATAATAGAGTACAACGCCACTTTTGCTATGTACCTCACAAGACAACTACAACAACTGGAAAGCCTGCAGCAATATCTCACAAAGAGCATTAATAGCCAGAAATACATGCCATGCACAGACCATCTCAAAATTCTCCATCTGTACTCCCTTGCATATCGCCTACTCAGATGTGTTCACTGCCTAACATACAAAGCTATGTCAAACGCAGAGCTGTTGGACATGCTCCACGTAAAACACTCACAATCCCTCTGACCTTCGGACCCAAAACCATGAGTGAAATACAAAAGGAAGGGGTGTACCCATTTTCCTTATGGATACTCACACCTTCAGGTTAGTGGCACAGCATGAGGCCTTGGAGACCATGCAAGTGCAAGTAACATTGGGCAAAGCTGCTCATCAGATTGTAGCCTGCTACAAATCACCTACCTTGTCACAGGAACCTCACTCAGTATTCCTGAGAACAGTGGAAACTATAAAGGTCCTATCAAACACCATTATATGAGGTGATTACAACTATCCAAACATTTAGTGGGAGAATTACTTGTGTACAATGTCCTTTGCCCAATGTTTCCTAGAATTTAAAAGCTCTAACACCCTGGAACAGCTGGTCACCATGCCCACTAGAGGTGACACCATACTAGACATGATCATCACCAACATGGGATACCAGTGTTCCACAACAAAGATAAAACCCTCACTGGTAATATCAGATCATAAAGTAATCACACTGGACATCCACATCCCACCCCCCCACCCAGTCAATGAAACCACCATGAAGACATTTTCAAAAGCAAACTGCACACATTCCAAGATAAAAGTGGAAAGTTCCAAAGACCTCTTGCTGTAGGATAATGCTATACAATCTGCCAAATCAGTTACAAGTGCATCCTATGAGCATCTACAGGGATGCATGGATTGAGACATCACAAACAAAACCAAGATACACTCCTCCAAAAAATAAGAAAACAATCTGGTGGTCATTGCCCATAAATAAGCTAGACAACAGAAGGAGGAAACTAACAACCGATAGAGCCAACATCACTAAAGGAAAGGCATCACTGATCATTATTAGGAAGAAGCAATGATCGCTCATAAAATAATTCAAGGACACTTTCAAAGGACAAATTGCCAAGGACTGTAAGAATAACAAATACAAAGCCTGCAGTAGCTATACCAGACATGTAGGTGTCAACTTCCAAATATGCTGTCAGCTACTGTCAAATGGCAAGGAATACACTGAACCAATTTTTATTGCCCATATCCTGGGGGACAAGTTCAGTGCAAACTTCCCCCATTCCCCAAAAAGGGCCTGTGTCCATCACAGAAGGATGCAGAGCCCCAGACATCATGGACATGCAGGTAAAGACAGCCCTCTCAAAAGCCAAGAACACAGCATCAGTGAGACTGGATGGTGTCCCACGCTGCATCTTACACTAGGCCCAAAAGGAACTACACCCTCACCTACATTCACTGCCCAGACTCAATCATACCACAGGGTATGTACCCAAAGAATGGCATACACTAACAGTCATCCAGCCCCACAAAGGGGGTGCCACAACAGAACCTGGAAACCATTGCACTATATGTCTACTCAGCCTGGTCTACAAAGCTGTTGAGTAAATTGTCATGGAACTCATAAACAGTGACATTGGGGACCTCCAGACACTGGACTTTACACAACCTCACCTTGTTAAAGGCAGATCCTGCCTCCTAAACATAGTTGACTTACTTCAAACAGTTACCAAGGACATAGATGGAAGTGAAAGTAGTCCACACAGCCCACCTGGATCTCACTAAGGACTTTTTACACCATTCCCCACTCTGTCATCATGGACACGCTTGCCAGCCTGAACATCAACAGCTATGTCACAGGATGTGTGGCCAAGTGGCTCACAGATCAAACACACATGTTCTGAGTTGCAGGTGCCATGTCTGACTAAGACAGTCACAAATGGCATCCCACATGTCTTGGCCCTGGAACCCCACCTGTTCAGTAGACACTGCTCAGAGGTACAGGCAAGCACGGAAGGAGTATGGCTGAACAGGTTTGCAGATGACTGCTAACTGTGGTCCATAATCGACTCTATGGCTGACACACATATCCTCCAGAAGGGGCTTACAGAGACAGATACCTGGTGTCAAAACAATGCCCCAAGAAGAATGCCAAAGAATGCATAGTCATCCCCTTTGGCTAAAACAAAGTGCAAACAAATTACCACATAGATGGTACTCCAGTATGTATGGAGAAAGTCATGAAGGCCCTGGGGACACAGTTAGATAGTAAACTCTCCTTTGATGATAACATGGCCAAAGTGTTTAGACATTCCTTCTTTGTAGCCCACCCAATGTCACCTAATGTAACCCACTTTGTCTAGTTTGATAATGTCACCAAACTACAAATATACCTGTGGAAAATAGAGCTCACAGTGATGTGTACAGCACGTCATATAAATGCGTACTCCTGTAGTAGCATAAAGCAGTTAAGTAGGGGATTGAATCCTGCACTTGACAAGTGTGTGTGTGTCTGTTTGTAGTGTGACCTCCGTGGAGAAGAGCAACCTTTTTGGAGAGTACTCGTACACCTTAAAAGTGGTATACTAATCTTTGTCAGGTCTGATGATGTCACCATCCTACAAATATACCTGTGGAAAAGGGAGCTCACAGTAATGTGTATAGCGTGTTTTGTAAAAGCATATTCCTGTAGTGTCATAAATCAGTTCGGTAGGGGTTTGAATCCTGCACTTGACAAGTGTTTGTGTGTGATTTCCTTGGAGAGAAGCAGCCTTTTTGGAGAGTACCCATACACCTTAAAAGTGGTATACTAGTCTTTGTCAGGTCTGATGATGTCACCATCCTACAAATATACCTGTAGAAAAAAAGAACTCGCAGTAATGTGTATAGCGTGTTGTATAAATGTGTACTCCTGTAGTACCATAAACCAGTTAGGTAGGGGTTTGAATCTTGCACTTGACAAGTGTGGGTGTGTGTGATCTCCTTGGAGAGGAACGACCTTTTCGGAGAGTAGTAGGATATCTTACAAGTGGTATACTTATCTTTGTCATCTGATGATGTCACCATCTTACAAATATGCCTGTGGAAAAACAACATATCAGTAATGTGTATAGCATGCTGTGTTAATGCGTACTGCTCTAGTATCATGAAGTAGTTAGATACGGGTTTGAATCCTGCACTTGACAACTGTGTGTGTTCTTGTGTAATCACTTTGGAGAAGAGCAATCTTTTTGTAGAGTAGTAGAACATCTTACAAGTGGTATACTTATCATTGTCAAGTCTGATGATGTCACCATCCTACAAATATACCTGTGGAAAAAAGACTCCTAGTGATGTGTATAGCGCGTTGTGTTAATGCGTATTTCTCTAGTATCATGAAGTAATTAGGTAGGGTTTTGAATCCTGCACTCGGTGAGTGTGTATGCTCTATGTGTGTGGCACTGTTGGTCAAAGTGTTGTGGGTTTTGCTTTTACTACTGTATGACATATCAGTATGCATTGCACATGTGAGGTAGCTGTGTAGCAAATACATATACGTACATGTTACCTCAATTATTGCATGTGTGTGAACCCTGCTTTCTCCAAGAACACAACTGTCATCTTTGCCAGACTGTGCTGCTGCTTTCCAGACCTTAGGTCACATCTGTATGCTTGTGACAAGGCCAGCCACTGCAGTGATCCCTGGCCTAGGTCATCCGTGTCACACACACTCATTACGGTTTCTATTGAATTGTGTGAGTGAGGGTTTATGGCCGAGGTATATGTCAGACCTGTTCTAACGCAGCAAAGTCTGTCAATGAAGACTGTTCATTATAGGTGTACAACATCCTTTGTGGATATGCATGCAGACCCCTTATTGCTTATGTGATCCACCGAGGTATTTCAAAATACCTTAGGAAATGTGATTATCAAAGGAGAGATGACGTAACACTTGGTTGCATGTACACATCAGTACCTTTTCATCATGTTGGGGGCTACTACCTATGTGGTACTGTGGGGATACTATGTTCCATAAAGGTGGATGACTATGCTTAGTTTGGCTAATATATTTACAGCATGGGTTTGATAACAGGTATCTGTCTGTATGATGAACATGTGGAGGATGTGTGTATCATCTGGAGAATGCATTATAGGCCACAATATGCATTACCAGCATGGACGGACATATCCCTACTGTGATTGCTTGTACCTAAGAGAGCTATATGCCAAACAGGAGTGGTCTCAGTAATGGGTGCAGGTGAATACCACTGGTTACTGGCATAGTATAGTACCTGAAGGATCCAAATCTTGCTGTGTGTCCTACAGCAGTGTGTCAGTTGTGATGACATCATCTAACGATTGGTTATGGTCAGGCTGTTGAAGTTATGCATACTACCAGAATGCAGAACAATGACAGATAGTAACAGTATCACCCACAGCACAGTGTCAAACCATGTCATACAACATGTGTAGTCAGGTTCCGAAATGTGTGTAGTACAATGCATACTGGCCACCAATAGAAACTATGGAGTGTTACTGTGTAATACAGGGCATGTCACCCTGCCCATGTGTCCACTATGCACTTACATGCAGACAGTGCACCTCCACCATGTTCACAGATGTACACCTGCAAATCTGTGCTACACACATCCCACACATACTGTCCACTCTCTAACACATGCTGCCAATACTACACACATCAGCCAAGTGGCACGTGGGCAGACAATACACTATTTTAACTAACACTGGTGTAAACAATACTACAATGACAATCATACCTTTAATGCATTATGCCTGCTCAGCTACACCTTCAAGCATATCATTACACTCTACTGCTGACGACATGGTAACATTGCTATACTGCTATAAAGTCACCCTGTGCATCAGCACCATGGTAGCTTGTTCCTGCATTGATGTTACAGATGACAGCAGGTGGCACAGGTTTCATCATATGCACATGACATGTAAGTGTGTGTGTGTGTGTGTGTGTGAGGGGCAAGAGTACTGCTATGGGCCAATGTTGATGTAATGTGTGCGGGTACGTGTTAGCCCTAGGTGTCTGGTTCATGTATGTGTGTGTCTGCATGCACACAGTTCCACCATGTAGATGCCATATAATGGTATTTGTGGGACAGCCACAGACTGTACCTGCCAGGCTTTACAGATCACCATCTCTGGCCACGGATACGGTACCTGTGCCTGGCAGGGGTGCTAGTGACACTATCAGGTACTAAGCCAGACTGGGTACTATCCCCAGAGGTAGATGGATGTACACTGGACCCAGGTCCCTGCTGGGACTGTCCATAGCCATGTGCACATCGTCTTCTAGGATGTTCTATGGACAGCCCACACCCAACATTGCTGGGGCTGATACTGGCACTACGGGAGCGGCTGTGATTTGAGGGACATCCGTGGAGACTGCCAGCTGCTGATGTTGCTGACACATGGACATGACATTGCGGAGGACTTCTAATGTCTCTCCCCAATATCTATCAGTGACCTCAGTGTAATTATGGATGGCACCTGCTAGGTCACGGATACTGTCAATTACGGCTGTGTTATGTGCCCTCTGTGCCCTTAGTCCTTGTCTGGTGTACTGTTCCATACATGCCTGTGCCTCCATGATAGCCTGGATCATGCGTGACATTGTAAGACCTGTGGCATATCTGCCAGTGGCATGATGAGCAGCAGTGCTCCGATGAGAACCCCTGGACATCTGCCTATGTGGTACCCTTCCAGACATCTGGGTATGGCTGCTGTGTCGTGATGCATGTGCCATGGATACCACACTGTCCTGGCTAATGCTGACTTTACGCTGTCCCTCAGCTAAGTGCATTGGGGATGGATGTATTGGCAGTATGACTGCGTGCATGGATGGGGTGGACACTTGTGTACTGTCGATTGGTGGCCCAACGACAGACCCTGGCAAACATGCCTGTGCCTCAACACACCTATCATCATCATCATCATCATCACTATTTTGCTCAGTGACATTAGTTTCCCTGCTGCAGTGAACCAGCCCAAAGTCAGCACCTGTGAGAGGAAGACAGGAAACACACTTTACAACCTGTACATGATGTCGGCACACATGAACACATGCACGTATGCACACATGCACACATGCATGCACACATGCACACATGCACACATGAACACATGAGCACATGCACACATGCATACATGTAAACATGCACACATGCACACATGAACAAATGCACACATGCACACAAATGCACTCCTCACTAAAACAGACAGACACACACACACACACACACAAACACACACACACACCACCAGCAATCCAGAACATACTCAATAGCGGGTGATGGTGGGGTACAGTATCACAAGGCAAACAGTTATATCACACATGTCAGCATGCAGGACGTATGTTGCTCAACAGCATGCAGTGCAAGTGTAGAAAGCCCTTGCTAATAACAGTATACATGGCTTTGATGCATGTGTGTTGTTGTTCAGTGATTGGCCTCACCCTGGAACGCAATGTGTACATGGACACAACATTGCTGTGCAAGTATTAAAAGCTCTGCAATGTCCTGTGCACCATCACTCACTGGTATACATACCATGGCTGGATGTGTATCTGTGAGTCACATACATATCCATTTCTGATTAGAGTGTCTGTGTCTTTAGCAGATAATTGTGGACACAGGTTTAGCACATGCATGCTATGTATAAACACAGGATGAGTGGTGCATGTATACCTGATGGAATACCATTGCTCAACATAGCCATTGTACAGTGGTTATGGTGAGTGTAGGACATATTGTGGACATGCCAGTGCCAGCCATGACATGGCATGCTACAACACAACTGCAACATTAAACATCAAACATACACAGTGTGTGTCATGTGACCTATACACTCAATAGCATTACAAGACATATATGTATCACTTTGTACAAATGGTGATTGCTATGCATATTGTGTATCGGTGCATATGTTTGCACACACACAACATTGAGGTGCATAGCAGTTAATGCTATGTGTGTTACTGTGGTCACAGTAACTGAATGGGGTGTAGTACCATGAGCCGTCATCATGCAGCATCATGTGGTCACTCAAGGCTACTAATGTGTGCCAGACCGGCACATACCATGCTGTACCGGAACTGCAGTACCATGGCTACATTCACCATTTCACAGCCAATTGTTACATGGGTTTGTATGGTGCCCTATAGGGGGCATTGCCTAACATGAATGTGTTATGTGTTGAGGAGTGTCACACAGCCACATGAGAGGCATCTACCACTCAGGTATATTATGTGTGCTCTGTGGATGACATTTGGGATACTGCAGTGTGACCTTACAGCGGGTGTCTGAATATGCCATATGTAGCATATTAATGTGTACTGCGTATGAGAAAGTTGTGTATGTTGTGTGCAAGTGTATCGACTCTGCCTATCCAATGTCCACTACAGTGTTGCCACAATTGTGTGGGATGCTCTATGTATTGTATGTGTTTTAGGCAGCTACCCATGTTACTGGGATGTGCATAGCAAACATGCACAGCATGCATTATGCGTAGGTGTGATACGTGTACATGGCCTACACCTCACCTATGACATGCACATATAATTAGCAATTTTAAATGTAGAACACACTCACCAGCATGGGTCTGCTCCCTTGCTGTCACACCAGAGGGACCTACAAGGATATGAGACAGTTTGTCAGTGGCAACAACTGTGGCATTGCTACTGTGTGTTTGCAATGTTACAGTAGTACAACAGTTGACAGTCACAGGCCTACAGATTATATTTCTAATTATTATTATTGCACAACACTAGGCACCACATCTTCTAACTACACAGTACACATCTCACATAAGCATGCTCTACCAATAGAGGTAACAGTAGTCTACAGCTATGCCATGTTACCTGCATGCTCCATGTCAACTTGCTGTGTGGCTACGGCCTCCATGATGATACATGTTACTTGTTGTTGTTGTTGTTGACCAGGAGTCACCTGGCTCAGAAGCAGCTTCTCTACTCTGGTGAGGGGGGGTGGATGGCTACCCCACCACCTGTGGCATGCTGTTGTCTATGGATATCAGACGCACATGGCCAGACATGTCTAATTAAATCACTGCAGTGATGGCGTACCTGCTCATATGTCCGGTTATTCATGCCTATGTCATTTACCCTATGGCCAAGATCTTGCCACAGTGCAGTCCACTCATGCTGGTCCTGGCTGCTTCTGGAGAACAGCAGGGCATAGTGCTGCACCAGGCTTGTTGTTATATGTTCCTCCTCTGCCGGGCTATAGGTGGGGTTGTGATGGTGGGACATGACCCTGGAAGACAATGAAACAATATGTGTGAGCAAGTCATGTGGCACACTTAACATTCTAAAGTACAGATATCAATTAACTGCCATATATAGCAAACTATTGGTTGTCAGAGGATACACACTTTCAATACCACATATCAGTGCTCAGCCCACAACTGCCTGACAGTGCCTGGCACACTCTATATATCAAACCATGTTTTGCACAGCAACAAAGATAAACCAGTATGTAAGACTATAAACAGTACATGGCACACTGTATGCGACACAATGCACCACCTAGCCACAGGAGGTATATATCAAGCTAATGCATCAAGAAATATGTAATCACAAAACCTGTTAAAAAAATCTTAGTCTCAATAGTATAACATTATAGTTTAATCAATTGATTTGATTTGTAGTGGATGTCTTTGTAAATACTTTGGTTATTTTATTGAATGATATAACTATTTCTATTTTAATTGCTTGTATAAAATTGTTATAATATTTATTTTGTATGTTAAAAACAATAAACTTGTTTTAAAAAAAAAGAAATATGTAATCCATTGCAATGATTGTAAAGTCCAGTTACAGTATTACCAGTATACCACACTAGTCGTTGATGGCAACCCCCTGCCTAACAAATGTGCACATTCGTTAATACAGGTGGCATACTGCTGTACTACACTATACATGTTGCTAGATACGCACCTATATCCTGTAACACACATAGGACCGAGGCCATGGCACAGGCATACCCACACACATCAGACATACATACCAGACACAAAGGTATGGCAACCCAGTAGACCTTTACCTGTGTACCATACAGTACTGTGTGTCAGTAGTTACGAAAACTTATGCCTGAGGTATGTAATCTGTGAGGACTACAGGGAACACACAAAACAGTGGTTCCAAGAAATGTGGACATACACCATACTGTGCTGTTTAGGCAAACAGCTTCAGGTAGTACTACAGTTCATACAGGAGTTATATTCACCAGCAGTAACACTCAATAAGAATACATGTACTGCTTTAGCCTACAATGGGACACCCCAGTCGACACCAAGGGACTACGACAGATCGTATGGCATACTGCTTTTTCCGCTTAGCAATTGCATACATATCTTTTGCTGGGGTCACAGCTGGGACACATAATACCATGACAGAAACAGTTTCCCACTAAGCTATCACACATATACAGAACTCTGACACATTCACCAACACATTCACCATCGCACTCAGTCAACCTCACATAGCAATTATTGCAACAAGTACATGTGGGTGTGTATTGCTTCATAGGTAGGTTATAGGCTATTGGCCCTAGGGCCTATAGAGGTCTAGCCATATGCTAACCTGGCCTTTGACACACAGGTAATTATGTTTCACGTGGCCCTGACAAGCAGAGCCACAGAGGTGATTCCCGGGGTGTATTTCCTATCTCCCATACAATCATCAGGATTATTTATGACGGATGCTAATTAGGAGCTTTGTTTGCTATTGATAGGTGGTTAGTTCCAGAGTATGGGATGTCTCTGAGATAGGAATCTATCCCTCCAGCATGTGCTGTTTATTGAGGTCACAAAGTTAAGGTCCCTAGAGCGTGTAGCTAATAGGGATTGTGATCTATTTACGTGGAGCATGTCCAACAGCTCTGGGTTTGACATAGCTTAGTATGTTAGGCAGAGGTCACCTCTGGGTAGGCGGTATGCGTCACAGTCTAGCTGTGGGTTTGTGAGATGGTCTGCATTGGGCATCTGTTTGAGGCTGGTATTACTCTTTGTGAGGTATGTCTGTGTCATTTCCAGTTGCTGTAGATGTCTTGTGAGGTACATACCACATGGGGCATTGTACTCTGTAATGGGCTCTATAATGGGCTTTATGTGTGATGAGTAGAGGGGAACACTGACCTATATTTCCCTGGATGACACACCTTTTGTGATGATGTGTGCCACGTAGACAGATGACATGACTAGTGTGGCACTGTGATTATCAGAGGGGAGACTACTATCCACCTGTGTCCCATGGTCTCTTATTGCACTTTCGGTGTTTAGTAGACTACCACCTATGTGGTAGTTAATGGGTACAGAGTTTTTGCAAGAAGGGATGCCAATGCAGTGTCAACATTGAGCTTGAGTCCATGGCTTTGTCACCAAGCATCTGTTGCAGTAAATATGTCTCTGTCTCTCTCCCTCTCTCTCTCTCTAGATATATATATATATATATATATATATATATATATATATATATACATATATATATATATATATATATATATATATATATATATATATATATATACATAAAAGCATCCATTGGTGTACATATAGATATACATATAGGCACATATACAGTCCACCTTTCATGGTGGGGATATCAATTATGTGAAGGTTGTGAGGTATACAGTTATGTCATAATATTGCACAGTGTTGTGCGGAATGCATTGAAGGTGTTCTCAGCCCATGTAGCTTTAGCAGGCCTCACTGGCTGCAACACTGCAAACCTGACTAATCATACCCACAGCATTTAACCACCACATATCATATACCAGCACTGTATGCTGTCTTGTTTGCCGCACACTACAACCTACATAGAAATATGCACATAACAACCTTCAACAACAAACACATGTCCACCCTTCACAAACAGTTGCAGTATGTCCCTTGCTCTATGCACATGTACAGATGCTAATATATCTGACACAGACAGATCTCTCCATATGTGTATGCCATACACACACAAGGTCCACACTGTTGTAAGTTTGTGTACCTCACGGCTGACCTGATGGGCCTTGCTGCCACATGAACAGGTGTCACATGTGAGCACAAAGTTATATTAGAGGGTGTATATATAGCTGCAAATGCTAGATTAGCATACTAGCCTGGTACAGCTGTTGCCAATGCTAAGCTACACATTAGTATGACTATCATGCATTTGTTACTCTGTCACATCCATGTTTATATAACCGTATGCGCTACTTCCCCAAACAGACATTGTACACACTACTGTACAGAACACAGATAACATGGATCAGATGTTTGACATTTAATGCTGAACTACATATGTCACAGTCATATCCCACTGCACACAGCTACACACTGATTTATCCATGCCAGTAGTTATGCAGGGCATCTGTGCATAGATACGTACTGCTGCCACATATGGATGATTCAAACTATGTAGAGTACTCTTCATAAACATCTACTACATGCCAGTAAATACATAGCTATTACATACCTTTGCTTTGTATGTGTTTGTATTTGTTGTTTCTGTGTGTTTTGTAATAGATTTATTTATTATATCTTATTTATTTTTTGAGATATATTTATTTTTTCAATATATATTTTTTTCAATATATTATTTATTTTTCAATATATATATTTTTTTACAATATATTTTTTAATATATTTTTTGTCCAATATATTTTTTCAATATATATTTTTAATATATTATTTATTTTTCAATATATTATTTTTTTCCAATATATTTTTTCAATATATTTTTTCGATATATATTTTTTTTCAATAAATTCTTTTATTTTTTTATTTTTTTCTTTCAATATATTACTTTTTCTTTCGATATATATTTTTTTCTTTT
Organism: Protopterus annectens; assembly: GCF_019279795.1. NCBI lineage: Eukaryota > Metazoa > Chordata > Ceratodontiformes > Protopteridae > Protopterus > Protopterus annectens. The sequence continues at coordinate 1,442,482,614 of NC_056728.1, read as the reverse complement.
TTCTTTTTTTCTGCAGCTGTTGTCTGCGTCCATGTCTCTCTCTCTCTCTCTCGATCTCTCTCTCTCCCTCCATACCTGCAATGAAATGATTGCATGTGTGGACAGCAAGTACAGCCTGCTTTTATGGGTATCTGCACATGTGCATGTGATGGCCTCTGCACCAATTGGTGGCCACCATTTGGCCATTTCATGCAGCCTGCTGTGTGGTACTTGCAGTACTCACTGTCATAGCAACCCAATGCTATAAATTGCTAAGTCAGGTAGGTGTAGCCCTTTCAGCTTTCTGAAGGGGGGACCATGCTTCTTTGCTGTGGACACCGTTGTGTAAGTCAGACGGTTGGTATACTTCTTATAACTGATGTTAGGGGTGTAGCCAGTGATTTGAATGTTGTACTCAGACCTGAATGTTGCCACTTCCAGTACACAGTTGACAGTTTAGATTTGTACTCACCCCTACAAATGCTAACACAAGATACATGGGAGTATGTAGTTTCTTTTCTACTTATACAATTAGCTGCCATACATATGTAGTTATTGAGATGTTTTCATTTGGCACATGAACTGTTTGTGAACTGTTATACTGTGGATATTAATGTACTCACTTCTGCACAGTTTGTGTTTTTTTTTGTTGACATTAGCACAGGATGCTCATGAAAACTGGACAATTTCAGTACTGAGTATGCCTACCTACATCCTTGCTGGACCTTGAACACACAGGTATTTTGCACATTTGGGTGGGGATTGTCCTGCTATGATACTATGAGGGGGTTGTAAAGTGCTGCTGTAACATTATTCACTGCTAAAATGGCTGGTTCTGTTATCACAGTCATGTAATGCTATTCCACAACAACTGCTGGTAATGTTCAACAGAACAGGTTTTGTGTTATGGCATTCCTATATTACCTTTACATTCACTCATTCTGATGGATGATATATATATATATATATTTCAGCAGCAACCTGCTGTATATCTACTGTGGCTTAGTGGTACTTCATGCAGACTACTATGTCCAGGGTTCGAAACTGACATTGGAGTTTTATTCTGCTGCTGAGCAGAACAAGGCCCCTCACATGCAGGGTGACTAAGGCACTTTTAAGCAGTTGTAAGCGGGTTTGCGTGGGTTTGCATGACGCTTAGCAATACTTAGCTAAGCACACCCAGGCGCGCACTCACGCAAACCCGCTAACTACTGCTTAAAAGTGTTTACTCCCGCTAACCCCCGTGCTCATTTCTTTGAAAGAAAAGAAAATGGGGAGATAGGAAAGTGGTGAAAAAGAGGCACAAAGAGGGAAAGACAGTAGGGAAAACAGCTCAGGATGTGCAGGACGGGTGTAGTGAAGGTCCATAGCTGCCCATTTCTTTAACAGCAACAGCCGTGCATATACTAGTAATTTGGATGGAAATTTGAAACCTTCCACACCTGAGAGAGGGGTGAGGACAACGAAGTATGTTGTACTGCCAATTAAATTTCAGTTTATGTGTCCAGCGGACATGTGTGTGCAAAATGGGCAGCTATGTATGGGGCATACTTTTTTTGTGAGAGCAGATTGCCCATTTTTTTTTTCAGGTGAGATTGGAATGTGGGGTAGGGGAAGTAGGTATATTTTGGGACTTGGGTTGGGAAGGTAAACAGACAAGACAAACAAGACACATACAGGGGCGGAATATGACACATGGGGTGGAGGAACACCATTGATGGGGAAGGGTGTTTGGAAATCGCAAGTCCATGAGCCCACAGATGGCAACAGTGGAACTGAGATCCCCACCCATGGGCAGTCACCACTGCATCTTCACAGCCCAGAGAATGGCTGTGCTGGGGGCTGCGTAGGAGGGGCAGGCTCACCCATGAGTCGTGCCACTCTTGCCTCAGGTTGGCGTAGAGTATCAGCGACTGAACGCTCAATCTCCCTGCACACCATAGCCCAGACCATTTGGAGGGTGATAGGTGGTCCTCCTTCGGCCACGCTTGCACGGGGGGTGGCGAGCCCCATCCCCTGCAGGGCTTCCACCTGAAGGTGGCACAGGACCAATGGAGGAGGAGGTCCCGGGCTGGGCACCGGACCTGCTGGTGCCAGGTGCCATCGCCAGCTGAGGTGGGACAGGTGGGTCTGCTGGGACCGGCCTTCCCATGCGTTCTATGTTTAAGAGGATTTAATGACAATATGGGTTAGTAATAGCCAACAGCATTCCAATTTAGTTGTAACAGCATACAGTAGTATTCCCATTAACCCAACACACCAGAGTTCCAAACGTTGAACAGCAAGCATAACACATGCATATATAGAACAACAGTGGACATACCAACAGCATGCAGGATTGATTGTTGGCAACAGGCCACCAAGATTGTGTTATGTGAACAGGGCACATGCATCAAAGTAAATGCAGATATTTATAAACCAATAGGACATGTGTCCCAACAAATGTTATGAGATTAGACATACCCATTGAGGTGTGGAATTGCATTGTTTATGCACATAAAGTAGGGTGTAAAAAGATACCTCCATTAACAACTTATATATACTTATAGTTTACACTACATTCCTATTGACTGCAGTTATATATCCCCTACATGTATTATTACACTAGGCAATGTCCGTTAAATTGTGAAATGGGTTTTGCTAGTTCTTGATATACCTGACCTGTATCTGACATACAAACTGTCCTGGATGCAGATGTTACTGCTACATATTTATATATTTCATTTATGTTAATATATCTACATATCTGGATGTGTTCAGGTGACATTATCAGGTATATGATGACAGCCCCCTACATTTCTAGCAGCACACTGACATTTCTGGGGAACACAATAACAAGCTACTCATGTGCCAGATTAACCTGTACATTCCGGCCATGGACTGACAGTTGAGGACTGTATATATGCTTAACAGCTACTGGCACTCCCTTCATCCACTTTATATGGGCCTACCCATGTGTGGGTAGACTGCGCTTAATACAACAGTACTATTTCTATAATGCAAGGGTACAACAACATATCGAAGAAAGTGACACGGACACACTCCAGGAATTATACCTTTATTAATTACATTACACACTTTTCTAGTGGCTCTCTCATTTATTTGATATATCAGTGCATGCAGAGGTCTTTTATTCAAGACATATTATACCTTTATTAATGGGTTACAATACCTTTTCATGCTGTCTCACTTATTTTATATAACAGTACATGCAGAGAAGTTATTCAACACTTATTATACCTGTATTAATAGGTTACAACACTCTTTTTCAGGTTCTCTCACTTCTTTTATAACTGCCTCATGTACACAGACAACCCTCTCCTCCTCCCAACAAATTCCAACACATGTGAGAGATGCAACCATATAGCCATAATGGAGGCAAAGCTCTCTCAACTCAGTACTGGCGAAACCAGTCAGGAGGAGAAGGAAACCACACTCACTACAATTCCAGTCTCACATAGACCTACCACGACAGCAAACCAAACACATAAACACACAAAAATATACTCGGAGGCTCTAAATAAAAATATGCCTAAGCAGCAGAGACCTCCAAAGCAGACACCCAAGCAACTGCTACCCCAAAACAAAACACTTGCAACATATAGCTCACAAAGCCAGTGTGCCGAACAGTCACACCCCTTAAGGCTAAACAACACACCTGATACACTTCTAATAGGTGACTCTATCGTCAGGCACACTGACATCCCTCTCACCAGGCTGAAAAAGGAGAAGGTCACGGTGAGCTGCCTGTCGGATGCTAGGATCCGCCACATAACACAAGCACTCAGGTCACTCCAAGGCAAGTACAAATATGACTCAGTCATTGTCCATGCTGGTGTGAATGACCTGAGACGTACCTCCCTGGACTACATGAAAAGAGACATAGAGGAGCTCTCTGAGCATGTAGTCCTGGCCGGTATGACCCTGACCTTGAGTAGCATCTTACCCTCACCAAGAATGATGCCACAATATGAAGACAAGATGATCAATTTCAACAGTTGGCTTAAGTATTGGTGTCATTCAAAGGGGATCCAATGCCTGTCAGCCTGGGATGACATGCTCGACAAGCCACGATGCTTCGCTAGGGATGGCTTGCACCTGTCTCCCCTGGGCTTTCGGATATTGGCAAAGGCTCTTGCTACTCCCATAGTGCCTTTTTTAGGCAAGGATCAAAAGACAAACCCACCTCCATAGGTATCACAAGGGATAAGAAACTAAGAGTAATGCTACTCAACGCCAGAAGTCTAAACCTCAAGATGCATGCACTAAAAACTCTCCTTAGCATGGAGAACATCGATATCTGTGCAGTAACAGAAACCTAGTTCAAGGCTCCTGAGATCACCCCAGCACTACCAGGTTATACCTCATACCATGCTTTTCAGCCCCAAAACTTGGACCGAACCACAAAAGGAGGGGGAGTATCAATATTCTTCAAAGATACCCACACCTCCAGGTTGGTGGCACAGCATGAAGCATCAGAGACTATCCATGTGCAACTAACAGAGGGTAAAACTGCCTTCCAGTTTATAGCATGCTACAGACCACCCTCCCAAACCCAGGAACCCCACTCGGCCTTCCTGAGAACACTGGAAAATATGAAGGCCTCTCCAAACACCATTATATTGGGTGACTTCAACTACCCAAACATAGACTGGGAGTATTACTCTAGCTCCAACACCCTAGCCAAAAGGTTCCTAGAATTTATAAACTCAAATGCTATGGAACAACTTGTTACCACTCCCACAAGAGGGGATAACATAATGGACCTGATCATCACCAACATGGGGACTCTATCCTCCAGACCAGAAGTGTATCCCTCACTGGTAAGATCAGACCATAAACTAATCTCACTGGATATTCACATCCCGACTCCACCCCCTGCCCTGAAAACCACAGTGAAAAACTTCTCTAAAGCAAATTTCAAACTCCTCAAAACCGAGGTAGAATCCTTCAAAGCCCCCGGGCCTGTGGAAAATACGGCCCAGACCGCAGAATCCTTTATAAACACATTCTAGGAACACCTTCAGGAATGCATGGATCATGCAATCCCAAATAAAACCAAGACCCAATCCTCCAAAGGCAGACGTCCTGCCTGGTGGACCCCAGCCATAAACAAACTATACAATAGAAGGAGGAAGCTACTACATGATAGAGCAAAATCCCAAAAGGGAAGGCATCTCTAATCAGTATTAGCAAAAAACTACGGGCACTCATAAAATCATCTAAGGCCAGCTTCGAGAGAAAAATTGCACAGGACACTAAGGATAATCACAAGGCTTTCTTTAGTTATGTTATGAACCTGGGTGGGAATTCCCAGATATGCTCAGAATTAGTCCAAAATGACAAAAAAATACACCAAACCCACAGACATTGCCAACATTATAGCTGACAGGTTCAGCGCAAACTTCTCCCCCCCCACCAAAAGGGCAAATATCTATCCCAGCAGAGTGATGCCCCCCTGACATCTCAGATGCTCAGGTAAGAGCTGCCCTCTCCAAAGCATCAATGGGACCAGACGGTGCCCCGGGCTGCATCCTACATGAACTCCAAGGAGAGCTAAACCCAAACATAAAACTACTGTTCAATCTCAGCCTTACTACAGGATATGTACCCAAAGGGTGGCGCACAGTAACAGTGGACCCTCTCCACAAAGGTGGTGCCTCAATGGATCATGGAAACTATCACCCCATAAGCCTGACTAGCTTGGTCTGCAAAGCTATGGAAAGGATCATCATGGACCTCATAAATAAAGATATTGGGGACCTACAGACCGTGGATTCTACCCAGTTCGGCTTTGTTAAGGACAGATCCTGCCTCTTAAACCTGGTTGATTTCTTTGAAACAGTCACCAAGGCCATTGACATGGGGTAGGTGGTCCACACAGCCTACCTGGACCTCGCAAAAGCCTTCAATATAATACCCCACTCGGGCATTATAGATAAGCTCACCAGCTTAAATATAAACCCCTATGTCACTAGATGGGTTGCAAACTGGCTCAAGGCCAGAACCCACATGTTAGAATTGCTGGAGCCATGTCAGACTCCAAACCAGTTACAAGTGGCGTCCCACAAGGCTCCGTCCTGGGACCTCTCTTGTTCGGTATATATTTCTTGGAGGTACAGGCTAACACGGAAGGACTGTGGCTGACCAAGTTCACAGATGACTGCAAACTGGGCGCCATAATCGACTCTCCAGCCGACACAAGCATCCTCCAAAAGGGCCTCATAGAAACAGACAACTGGTGCCAAAGCCGTGGCCTCAAGCTAAACGCCAAAAAGTGTATAGTCATCCCCTTTGGCAAAAACAAAGTGCCCATAAATTACCACATAGGTGGTTGTGGTAATCCATGAAGTCCAGAAGAAGTAATTAGGGACCTGGGGACCCAAGTTGATAGCAATCTCTCATTTGACAGCCACATGGCCAAAGTGGTTAGAAAAACATTTTATATAGCCCACCTAATCATGAAGGGATTCACATCTAGATCAGGGGAGGTCATCGTGCCTCTTTACTCATCCCTCATCAGGCCCATAATTGAGTACAATGCCCCTTTTGGGATGTACCTTACCAGACACCTGCAGCAACTGGAAAGACCCCAAACATACCTCACCAAGAGGATTAAAAGGGCTCAAACAGATGCCATATGCCGCCCGGTTAAAGAAACTCCAGCTCTACTCAGTGGCATACCGCCTGCTCAGAGGAGATCTGTGCCTGATGTATAAAGCCATGTCCAACCCGGAATTAATGGACATGCTGCACCTCAGAAAATCCAAATCCCGTCGAGCTACGCGCTTGAGAGACTTGAACCTCAGCACTGAAATAAATAGGATATGCTGGAGGGACAGATTCCTAACCCAGAGGCTCCCTTCACTCTGGAATAAAATCCCAGTCCAGGTTAGGCAGAGTCCCTCATTGACTCTCTTCAAGAGGAATCTTGATGAGTGGATGAGAGGTCATAGGTTTACCCCGGGTATCACTTCTGTGTCACTGTTAGACAGAGGCACAGTATACTAACCTCAAAAAGGGCATAGCAAAATTAATTTAAAATGGGTGGCAAAAGCCAAACACACTCTGGCTAGGCTTATAAATACCCTAGGGCAGATAGCCTAGTATGAACCTATGAACCTATGAACATGCAGAATAATTACTAACCTGCCTGTTGGCACAGTCTTAGCAGCCTATCTGCATAGGCTTGCTGATATGCAGCATGGACACCTGCAGCTGTGAAATAAATAAAGGGATATTGAGACATACCTATCCATAACATAGACTACAAAAGCAATTCTTACATACTTCATTCCATGGCTACATACTCAGTAGTGGGGCATTTTCCATTTCATGGGCCTCCTCTATCCACTGGTTCAGTTGGTCCTCCTTGCGTCTCTTCAGGTCTGACTAGTGGTGTCTGACGTGCTCACCAGTCCGAGGGATGCCTGTGGCCCTGGTGAGATAATGTGCTAGACGTTTCCAGGCTTCTGCTTTGTACTCAGTGCCCTGAAACTGGCCCTGCAGGAGTCTTGCATCATGATGATGGACGAGGAGTCAAACCATTACTTTTGACTCCTCAATGCCCCACCGTTGCACTCGAAAATGAGAGCCCTCTCCAACACTGGCCATACAGTCTGCAGATGGGAGCTACAACCATTTATGGCAATTATTCCCGCCTATGGAGCTTAAATATGCCTCATTTCCCTCACTTATTTGTGATTGGCCGATTTTAAAAAATCTCAGCTAAAAGCAAACCTGCTTAGCAATGGGTAAACTTCCATTGATATATATGAGTGTGCTGGAAATGCATCCATATTTAAAGCTGTCATGGCTTAATGGTCTAGTACTGTGATTATAATGCACAGTATGCTGGGTTTGAGGCCTGTCATTACTTTTTATTTTACTACTGGCCAGACCGGCTAGGAGGTGTGGCTGTGTTTAGCCGACTTTGCTCAACTTTGCCCAACGTTGCTCTACGCTGCCCGACATTGCCCGACATTGCCTAACGTTGCGCTAGTTAGCGCTGTGAAAAGCTCCGCGCAAACATGTTTTGTTTGAGCTAGTAGGAGTGATGCGCAGCTTTGTGCAAAACTATTGTGCTAGTTAAAGCAGTGCTAAGCTATGAGCAATTGTACTTAACTGTGCTTAATACTAGTAAACTTTACTTAGTGGTGCTTCACATTGCTTAAGATATGTTACTTATGCATTTATCAGTATGCATGATCATTCCACCTTCTTATATATATATAAAATATCATTCACTACCACATAGGCCATTTAAATT